>NW_028189086.1:0-54472 GCF_054131305.1 Coturnix japonica | reverse complement strand
TCCCATTATCCCATTATCCCATCCCATTATCCCTCCCCATTATCCCACCCCATTGCCCCCACCCCATTATCCCACCCCATTATCCCACCCCATTATCCCATCCCATTATCCCACCCCATTATCCCATCCCATTATCCCACCCCATTATCCCATCCCATTATCCCATCCCATTATCCCATCCCATTATCCCACCCCATTATCCATACCATTATCCCATCCCATTATCCCACCCCATTATCCCACCCCATTATCCCCCATCCCATCCCATCCCATCCCATCCCATCCCATCCCATCCCATCCCATCCCATCCCATCCCATCCCATCCCATTGCCCCCCACCCCATCAGCCCCATCCCATCCCACCTCATTATAGCCCCCATCCCATTGCCCCCCACCCCATTACCCCCATCCCACCCCATTATCCCACCCCATTATCCCACCCCATTACCCCCCATTACCCCCATTGCCCCCCATTACCCCCATTGCCCCCCATTACCCCCCACCCCATTACCCCCATTGCCCCCCACCCACCATATCCCCCTGGCGTCGGGCCAGTCTCGTGCCATCCCCATCCCATTACCCCCATCCCATCCCATTGCCCCCCACCCCATTACCCCCATCCCATCCCATCCCATTGCCCCCTATCCCACCTCATTATAGCCCCCATCCCATCCCATCCCACCCCCACCCCATCACCCCCATCCCATCCCATTGCCCCCTATCCCACCTCATTATAGCCCCCATCCCATCCCATCCCATCCCATCCCATCCCATCCCATTACCCCCATCCCATCCCATTATCCCCCCATCTGACCCTATAGCCCCCATCTGACCCTACATCCCATCCCATCCCATCCCATCCCATTATCCCCACCCCATCACCCCCATCCCATCCCATCCCATCCCACCCCATTACCCCCACCCCATTACCCCCATCCGACCCCATTACCCCCCACACCATTACCCTCCATTCCCCCCACCCCACACCCACCATATCCCCCCCATCCCATTATCCCCCCCATCACCCCCATCCCACCCCATTACCCCCACCCCATTATCCCCATCCCCATCCCATCCCACCCCATTATCCCACCCCATTACCCCCATTACCCCCATTGCCCCCCATTACCCCCATTACCCCCATTACCCCCATTGCCCCCCATTACCCCCATTGCCCCCCATTACCCCCATTACCCCCCACCCCACCATATCCCCCTCGCGTCGGGCCAGTCTCGTGCCATCCCATCCCATCCCATCCCATTGCCCCCTACCCCACCCATTACCCCCATCCCATCCCATTCCATCCCATCCCATCCCATTGCCCCCATCCCATCCCATTATCCCATCTGATCCCATTGCCCCCATCCCATCCCATTGCCCCCCATCCCACCCCATTACCCCCACCCCACCCCATTGCCCCCATCCCATCCCATTGCCCCCCACCCCATCCCATCCCATCTCATTGCCCCCCACCCATTACCCCCACCCCATCCCACCCCATTATCCCACCCCATTAACCACCCATCTGACCCTACATCCCCCCATCTGACCCTACATCCCCCCATCTGACCCTACAGCCCCCTATCTGACCCTATAGCCCCCATTTCATCCTACATCCCCCCATGTGCCCCTACATCCCCCTTCAGACCCTATAGCCCCCATCTGACCCTATAGCCCCCCATCTGACCCTACATCCCCCCATCTGACCCTACATCCCCCTATATGACCCTACATCCCCCATCTGACCCTATAGCCCCTATCTGACCCTATAGCCCCCATCTGACCCTATAGCCCCCCATCTGACCCTATAGCCCCCACGTGCCCCTCCATCCCCCTATATGACCCTATAGCCCCCATCTGACCCTATAGCCCCCCATTTCACCCTCCATTTCCCCATCTGACCCTATAGCCCCCATATGACCCTATAGCCCCCATCTGACCCCCCATCCCATCCCATTACCCCCATCCCACCCCATTGCCCCCCACCCCCACCCCATTACCCCCATCCCACCCCATTATCCCACCCCATTATCCCACCCCATTATCCCACCCCATTATCCCACCCCATTACCCCCATTGCCCCCCATTGCCCCCCATTACCCCCATCCCACCCCATTACCCCCACCCCATCCCACCCCACCCCATTACCCCCCATTGCCCCCATTACCCCCATCCCACCCCATTACCCCCACCCCATCCCATCCCACCCCATTACCCCCATCCCCACCCCATTACCCCCCATCCCACCCCATATCCCCCATCCCATCCCATTGCCCCCCACCCCACCCCATTATCCCATCCCATCCCACCCCATTGCCCCCCATCCCACCCCATTATCCCCCACCCCACCCCATTACCCCCACCCCATCCCATCCCATCCCATCCCACCCCATCCCACCCCATTAGCCCCATCCCATTATCCCCCCCATCTGATCCTATAACCCCTCACCTGACCCTCCATACCCCATGTGCCCCTACATCCCCCCATCTGACCCTATAGCCCCCATCTGACCCTATAGCCCCCATCTGACCCTACATCCCCCATCTAACCCTATAGCCCCCATCTGACCCTACATCCCCCATCTGACCCTATAGCCCCCATCTGACCCTCCATCCCCCTATATGACCCTACATCCCCCCATCTGACCCTACAGCCCCTATCTGACCCTATAGCCCCCATCTGACACTACATCCCCCATCTGACCCTACAGCCCCCTATCTGACCCTATAGCCCCAATCTGACCCTACAGCCCCCATCTGACCCTATAGCCCCCATCTGACCCTATAGCCCCAATCTGACCCTACAGCCCCCATCTGACCCTATAGCCCCCCATGTACACCTACATTCCCCATTGGACCCTATAGCCCCCATCTGACCCTACATCCCCCCATGTGCTCCTACATTCCCCCATCTGACCCTACATCCCCCCTGCTGACCCTATAGCTCCCATCCTGACCCTATAGCCCCCATCTGACCCTACATCCCCCCACCTGACCCTATAGCCCCCATCTGACCCTATAGCCCCCTATATGACCCTATAGCCCCCCATCTGACTCTATAGCCCAGATCTGACCCCACAGTCCCCCATCTGACCCTATAGCCCCCATCTGACCCTATAGCCCTCATCTCCACCCTACATACCCCATCTGACCCTACATCCCCCCATCTGACCCTATAGCCCCCATCTGACCCCCATCCCATCCCATTACCCCCATCCCATTGCCCCCCATCCCCACCTCATTATAGCCCCCACCCCATTACCCCCATTACCCCCCACCCACCATATCCCCCACCCCACCCCATTACCCCCATCCCACCCCATTATCCCACCCCATTACCCCCATTGCCCCCCATTACCCCCATTGCCCCCCACACACCATATCCCCTCGCGTCGGGCCAGTCTCTGGCCATCCCATCCCATCCCATTGCCCCCCACCCCCACCCCATTACCCCCATCCCCACCCCATTGCCCCCCATCCCATCCCATTACCCCATCCCACCCCATTATCCCACCCCATTATCCCATCCCATCCCATTATCCCACCCCATTACCCCCACCCCATCCCACCCCATTATCCCACCCCATTACCCCCATTGCCCCCCACCCACCATATCCCCCTCGCGTCGGGCCAGTCTCGTGCCATCCCATCCCATCCCATTATCCCACCCCACCCCACCCCATTACCCCCATCCCATCCCATTATCCCATCCCATCCCACCCCATTACCCCCATCCCATCCCATTGCCCCCCACCCCATTACCCCCACCCCATTACCCCCATCCCATCTCATCCCATCCCACCCCATTACCCCCATCCCATCCCATTGCCCCCCACCCCATTACCCCCACCCCCATTACCCCCATCCCATCTCATCCCATCCCACACCCCATTACCCCCATCCCATCCCATTGCCCCCTATCCCACCTCATTATAGCCCCCATCCCATCCCATCCCACCCCACCCCATCACATCCCATCCCATCCCTGTCCCCATCCCAATACTGTCCCCATCCCATTCCTGTCCCCACCCCAATGCTGTCCCCACTGAAGCCCCTCCCCATCCCATCCCATCCCACCCTATTACCCCCATCCCATCCCATTCCATCCCACCCCACCCCACCCCATCCCATTATCCCACCCCACCCCATCACCCCCATCCCATCCCATTATCCCCCCCATCTGACCCTATAGCCCCCATCTGACCTATAGCCCCCCATCTGACCCTCCATCCCCCTATATGACCCTCCATCCCCCATCTGACCCTATAGCCCCCATCTGACCCTATAGCCCCCATCTGACCCTACAGCCCCCCATCTGACCCTATAGCCCTCATGTGACCCTATAGCCCCCATCTGACCCTATAGCCCCCCATCTGACCCTATAGCTCCCCATTTCACCCTCCATCCTCCCATCTGACCCTATATCCCCCATCTGACCCTACAGCCCCCATTTCACCCTACATCCCCCCATCTGACCCTATAGCCCTCATCTCACCCTACATCCCCCTATATGACCCTACAGCCCCCCTATCTGACCCTACATCCCCCATCTGATTCTATAGCCCCCATTTCACCCTACATCCCCCCATCTGACCCTACATCCCCCCATCGGACCCTACAGCCCCCTATCTGACCCTATAGCCCCCATCTGACCCTATAGCCCCCCATCTGACCCTATAGCCCCCCATTTTCACCCTCCTTCCCCCATCTGACCCAACAGATCTCTTGTGACCCCCACAGCCCCCCATGTGCCCCTACAGCCCCTATCTGACCCTATAGCCCCCATCTGACCCTACAGCTGCTCCTCTGGTCCTATGCTCTTTCATCTGACCATGTAGCCCCCCCATCTGACCCTATAGCCCCCCATCTGACCCTACATCCCCCTATATGACCCTACATCCCCCCATCTGACCCTATAGCCCCCATCTGACCCCCCATCCCATCCCATTGCCCCCTACCCCACCCCATTACCCCCACCCCACCCCATTACCCCCACTTACCCCCATTGCCCCCCACCCACCATATCCCCCTCGCGTCGGGCCAGTCTCGTGCCATCCCATCCCATCCCATTACCCCCATCCCATCCCATTGCCCCCCACCCCATTACCCCCATCCCATCCCATTGCCCCCTATCCCACCTCATTATAGCCCCCATCCCATCCCATCCCATCCCATTGCCCCCCACCCCATTACCCCCATCCCATCCCACCCCACCCCATCACCCCCATCCCATCCCATTACCCCAACCCCACCCCATTACCCCCATCCCATCCCATCCCATCCCATCCCATCCCACCCCATTACCCCCATCCATTATCCCATCCCATTGCCCCCCACCCCATCCCAATACCCCCACCCCACCCCATTACCCCCATCCCATTGCCCCCCATCCCATCCCATTGCCCCCCACCCACCATATCCCCCCACCCCACCCCATTACCCCCATCCCACCCCATTATCCCACCCCATTATCCCACCCCATTACCCCCATTGCCCCCCATTATCCCACCCCATTGCCCCCCACCCCATTACCCCCCATTACCCCCATTACCCCCATTACCCCCTTGCCCCCCATTACCCCCATTACCCCCATTACCCCCATTGCCCCCATTACCCCCATTGCCCCCCATTACCCCCCATTACCCCCATTACCCCCATTGCCCCCCATTACCCCCATTGCCCCCATTGGCCCCCATTGCCCCCATTGCCCCCATTACCCCCCATTACCCCCATTACCCCCATTGCCCCCATTGCCCCCATTACCCCCATTACCCCCATTGCCCCCATTACCCCCATTACCCCATTGCCCCCATTACCCCCATTACCCCCATTACCCCCATTACCCCCATTACCCCCATTGCCCCCCATTACCCCATTGCCCCCCATTACCCCCATTACCCCCATTACCCCCATTGCCCCCCATTACCCCCATGCCCCATTCCCCCATTACCCCCATTGCCCCCATTGCCCCCATTGCCCCCATTACCCCATTACCCCCATTGCCCCCCATTACCCCCATTGCCCCCCATTACCCCCATTACCCCCATTGCCCCCCATTACCCCATTACCCCCATTACCCCCATGCCCCCCATTACCCCCATTACCCCCATTACCCCCATTGCCCCCCATTACCCCCATTACCCCCATTGCCCCCCATTACCCCCATTACCCCCATTACCTCCATTACCCCCATTACCTCCATTACCCCCATTACCCCCATTGACCCCCATTACCTCCATTACCCCCATTACCCCCATTACCCCATTACCCCCATTACCCCCATTACTCCCATTACCCCCATTGCCCCCCATTACCCCCATTACCCCCATTACCCCCATTACCCCCATTACCCCCATTACCCCCATTGCCCCCCATTACCCCCATTACCCCATTACCCCCATTACCCCCATTACCCCCATTGCCCCCCATTACCCCCATTACCCCCATTACCCCCATTAACCCCATTACCCCCATTGCCCCCCATTACCCCCATTGCCCCCATTACCCCCATTGCCCCCCATTACCCCCATTACCCCCATTACCCCCATTGCCCCCCATTACCCCCATTACCCCCACCCACCATATCCCCCTCGCGTCGGGCCAGTCTCGTGCCATCCCATCCCATCCCATTATCCCATCCCATCCCATTCCATGCCACCCCATTACCCCCCCACCCCATTGCCCCCACCCCATCCCATTACCCCCATCCCATCCCATCCCACCCCATTACCCCCATCCCACCCCATTATCCCATCCCATTACCCCCATCCCATCCCATCCCATCCCACCCCACCGCACCCCATCCCATTATCCCACCCCACCCCATCAACCCCATCCCATCCCATTATCTCCCCCATATGACCCTATAGCCCCCCATCTGACCCTATAACCCCCATCTGACTCTATAGCCCCCATCTGACCCTATAGCCCCCCATCTAACCCTACAGCCCCCCATCTGACTCTATAGCCCCAATCTGACCCCCCATCCCATTTCATCCCATCCCACCCCATCCCATCCCATCCCATCCCATTATCCCATCCCATATCCCCCCCACCCCATTACCCCCCACCCACCATATCCATCCCATCCCACCCCATTATCCCACCCCATTACCCCCATTACCCCCATTGCCCCCCATTACCCCCATTACCCCCATTACCCTCATTGCCCCCCATTACCCCATTACCCCCCACCCCATTACCCCCACCCCATTACCCCCATTGCCCCCATTACCCCCATTACCCCCCACCCACCATATCCCCCTCGCGTCGGGCCAGTCTCGTGCCATCCCATCCCATCCCATTATCCCACCCCACCCCATTGCCCCCCACCCCACCCCATCACCCCCACCCCATCCCATCCCATCCCACCCCATTATCCCACCCCATTAACCACCCATCTGACCCTACATCCCCCCATCTGACCCTACATCCCCCATCTGACCCTACAGCCCCCATCTGACCCTATAGCCCCCCATTTCACCCTCCATTTCCCCATCTAGCCCTATAGCCCCAATCTGACCCTATAGCCCCCACGTGCCCCTCCATCCCCCTATATGACCCTATAGCCCCCCATCTGACCCTATAGCCCCCCATCTGACCCTATAAGCCCCCATCTGACCCTACATCCCCCCAATCTGACCCCCCCACCCCCCCATTCCCCCCACCCCACCCCATTACCCCCATCCCATCCCACCCCATTACCCCCATCCCATTGCCCCCCACCCCACCCCATTATCCCACCCCATTACCCCCATCCCACCTCATTACCCCCACCCCATCCCATCCCACCCCATTGCCCCCCACCCCATTACCCCCATCCCATTGCCCCCCACCCCACCCCATTGCCCCCATCCCACCCCATATCCCATCCCACCCCACCCCATTACCCCCATCCCATTGCCCCCCACCCCACCCCATTACCCCACCCCATTACCCCACCCCATTACCCCACCCCATTACCCCCATTGCCCCCCATTACCCCCCATTACCCCCATTACCCCCATTGCCCCCATTACCCCCATTACCCCATTACCCCATTGCCCCCCATTACCCCCATTGCCCCCCATTACCCCCATTACCCCCCACCCACCATATCCCATCCCATCCCACCCCATTATCCCACCCCATTACCCCCATTGCCCCCCATTACCCCCCATTACCCCCATTACCCCCATTGCCCCCCATTACCCCCATTACCCCCATTACCCCCATTGCCCCCCATTACCCCCATTGCCCCCCATTGCCCCCCATTACCCCCATTACCCCCATTGCCCCCCATTACCCCCATTGCCCCCCATTACCCACCATATCCCCCTTGCGTCGGGCCAGTCTCGTGCCATCCCCGACGCCAGCAGCAGAGGTGACACGGGTTTATCGAACAGGAAATGATCGTCAATGAGCTGCTGCTGCTCCTGCTCCGTCATGGCCTTCAATGGGTAATAGCGGCCCTTGAACTCCCCGTCCAGGCTGTTCAGAGCTGGGGGATATAGGGTCAGATATGGGTTATAGGGTCATATAGGGGGATATAGGGTCATATAGGGTGAGATGGGGGTTATATGGGGGTTATAGGGTCATATAGGGGGTTATGGGGTCATATAGGGTCAGATGGGGGTTATATGGGGGTTATAGGGTCATATAGGGTTAGATGGGGGTTATATGGGGGTTATAGGGTCATATAGGGTTAGATGGGGGTTATATGGGGGTTATAGGGTCATACAGGGGGGGTAATAGCGGCCCTTGAACTCCCCGTCCAGGCTGTTCAGAGCTGGGGGGGGATATAGGGTTATATGGGGGTTATAGGGTCATATAGGGAGTTATAGGGTCAGATGGGGGTTATAGGGGAGTTATAGGGTCAGATGGGGGTTATAGGGGAGTTATAGGGTCATATAAGGGGCTGTAGGGTCATATAGGGGGGGTAATAGCGGCCCTTGAACTCCCCGTCCAGGCTGTTCAGAGCTGGGGGGATATAGGGGAGTTATAGGGTCAGATGGGGGTTATAGGGGAGTTATAGGGTCAGATGGGGGGTTATAGGGTCATATAGGGTGAGATGGGGGTTATAGGGTCATATAGGGTCAGATGGGGGTTATATGGGGGTTATAGGGTCATATAGGGGGATGTAGGGTCATATAGGGGGGGTAATAGCGGCCCTTGAACTCCCCATCCAGGCTGTTCAGTGCTGGGGGGGGATATAGGGGGTTATAGGGTCATATAGGGTCAGATATGGGTTATAGGGTCATATAGGGGGTTATGGGGTCATATAGGGGGATGGAGGGTCATATAGGGTCAGATATGGGTTATAGGGTCATATAGGGGGGGTAATAGCGGCCCTTGAACTCCCCGTCCAGGCTGTTCAGAGCTGAGGGATATAGGGTTAGATATGGGTTATAGGGTCAGATATGGGTTATAGGGTCATATAGGGGGTTATAGGGTCAGATAGGGTCAGATGGGGGTTATAGGGTCATATAGGGTCAGATGGGGGTTATAGGGTCATATAGGGAGTTATAGGGTCAGATGGGGGTTATAGGGGAGTTATAGGGTCAGATGGGGGTTATAGGGGAGTTATAGGGTCAGATATGGGTTATAGGGTCATATAGGGTCAGATGGGGGTTATAGGGGGGGTAATAGCGGCCCTTGAACTCCCCATCCAGGCTGTTCAGTGCTGGGGGGAGATATAGGGGAGTTATAGGGTCATATAGGGGGTTATGGGGTCATATAGGGAGTTATAGGGTCAGATGGGGGTTATAGGGGAGTTATAGGGTCAGATGGGGGTTATATGGGGGTTATAGGGTCATATAAGGGGCTGTAGGGTCATATAGGGGGGGTAATAGCGGCCCTTGAACTCCCTGTCCAGGCTGTTCAGAGCTGGGGGTTATAGGGTGAGATATGGGTTATAGGGTCAGATGGGGGTTGTTATAGGGTCAGATATGGGTTATAGGGTCATATAGGGTCAGATGGGGGTTATATGGGGGTTATAGGGTCATATAGGGGGCTGTAGGGTCATATAGGGGGGGTAATAGCGGCCCTTGAACTCCCCGTGCAGGCTGTTCAGTGCTGGGGGGGGATATAGGGTTAGATGGGGGTTATAGGGTCATATAGGGGGATATAGGGTCAGATGGGGGTTATATGGGGGTTATAGGGTCATATAGTGGGGGTAATAGCGGCCCCTGAACTCCCCGTCCAGGCTGTTCAGTGCTGGGGGGGGATATAGGGTTATATGGGGGTTATAGGGTCATATAGGGGGTTATAGGGTCAGATAGGGTCAGATGGGGGCTATAGGGTCATATAGGGGGCTGTAGGGTCATATAGGGGGGGTAATAGTGGCCCTTGAACTCCCCGTCCAGGCTGTTCAGTGCTGGGGGGTTATAGGGTCAGATATGGGTTATAGGGTCATATAGGGTCAGATATGGGTTATAGGGTCATATAGGGTTAGATGGGGGTTATATGGGGGTTATATGGGGGTTATAGGGTCATATAGGGGGGGTAATAGCGGCCCTTGAACTCCCCGTCCAGGCTGTTCAGAGCTGGGGTATATAGGGTTATATGGGTTATAGGGTCAGATAGGGGGTTATAGGGTCATATAGGGTCAGATGGGAGTTATATGGGGGTTATAGGGTCACATGGGGTTTATAGGGGGGGTAATAGCGGCCCTTGAACTCCCCGTCCAGGCTGTTCAGAGCTGGGGGGTATAGGGTTAGATGGGTTATAGGGTCAGATATGGGTTATAGGGTCAGATAGGGTCAGATGGGGGTTATATGGGGGTTATAGGGTCATATAGGGTCAGATGGGGGTTATATGGGGGTTATAGGGTCATATAGGGTCAGATGGGGGTTATATGGGGGTTATAGGGTCATATAGGGTTAGATGGGGGTTAGATGGGGGTTATAGGGTCATATAGGGTTAGATGGGGGTTATATGGGGGTTATAGGGTCATATAGGGTTAGATGGGGGTTATATGGGGGTTATAGGGTCATATAGGGTCAGATGGGGGTTATATGGGGGTTATATGGGGGTTATAGGGTCATATAGGGTCAGATGGGGGTTATATGGGGGTTATAGGGTCATATAGGGTCAGATGGGGGTTATATGGGGGTTATAGGGTCATATAGGGTTAGATGGGGGTTATATGGGGGTTATAGGGTCATATAGGGTCAGATGGGGGTTATATGGGGGTTATAGGGTCAGATGGGGGTTATATGGGGGTTATAGGGTCATATAGGGTCAGATGGGGGTTATATGGGGGTTATAGGGTCATATAGGGTCAGATGGGGGTTATATGGGGGTTATAGGGTCATATAGGGTCAGATGGGGGTTATAGGGTCATATAGGGTTAGATGGGGGTTAGATGGGGGTTATAGGGTCATATAGGGTCAGATGGGGGTTAGATGGGGGTTATAGGGTCATATAGGGGGATATAGGGTCATATAGGGTTGGATAGGGGGCTATAGGGTCATATAGGGGGTTATAGGGTCATATAGGGGGGGTAATAGCGGCCCTTGAACTCCCCGTCCAGGCTGTTCAGAGCTGGGGGTTATAGGGTCAGATATGGGTTATAGGGTCAGATATGGGTTATAGGGTCATATAGGGGGATATAGGGTCATATAGGGTCAGATGGGGGCTATAGGGTCATATAGGGGGGGTAATAGCGGCCCTTGAACTCCCCGTCCAGGCTGTTCAGAGCTGGGGGGATATAGGGTTATATGGGTTATAGGGTCAGATATGGGTTATAGGGTCATATAGGGTCAGATGGGGGTTATATGGGGGTTATAGGGTCATATAGGGGGCTGTAGGGTCATATAGGGGGGGTAATAGCGGCCCTTGAACTCCCCATCCAGGCTGTTCAGAGCTGGGGGGGGATATAGGGTCAGATACGGGTTATAGGGTCATATAGGGGGATATAGGGTCATATAGGGTCAGATGGGGGTTATATGGGGGTTATAGGGTCATACAGGGGGGGTAATAGCGGCCCTTGAACTCACCGTCAAGGCTGTTCAGAGCTGGGGGATATAGGGTTAGATGGGGGTTATAGGGTCATATAGGGGGATATAGGGTCATATAGGGTCATATAGGGGGCTGTAGGGTCATATAGGGGGATATAGGGTTAGATGGGGGTTATAGGGTTGGATGGGGGGATGTAGGGTCAGATGAGGGCTATAGGGTCATATAGGGGGGGTAATAGCGGCCCTTGAACTCCCCGTCCAGGCTGTTCAGTGCTGGGGGGGCATATAGGGTGAGATGGGGGTTATATGGGGGTTATAGGGTCAGATAGGGGGCTGTAGGGTCATATAGGGGGGGTAATAGCGGCCCTTGAACTCACCATCCAGGCTGTTCAGTGCTGGGGGGGGATATAGGGTTATATAGGGGTTATAGGGTCATATAGGGGGTTATGGGGTCAGATAGGGTCAGATGGGGGTTATAGGGTCAGATGGGGGTTATATGGGGGTTATAGGGTCATATAGGGGGGGTAATAGCGGCCCTTGAACTCACCGTCCAGGCTGTTCAGAGCTGGGGGTGGGATATAGGGTCAGATGGGGGTTATAGGGTTGGATGGGGGTTATATGGGGGTTATAGGGTCATATAGGGGGTTATAGGGTCATATAGGGTCATATAGGGGGCTATAGGGTCATATAGGGGGGGTAATAGCGGCCCTTGAACTCCCCGTCCAGGCTGTTCAGTGCTGGGGGGGGGATATAGGGTCAGATATGGGTTATAGGGTCAGATATGGGTTATAGGGTCATATAGGGGGTTATGGGGTCATATAGGGTCAGATGGGGGTTATATGGGGGTTATAGGGTCATATAGGGGGTTATAGGGTCAGATGGGGATTATAGGGTGAGATGATGGGGGTTATAGGGTCATATAGGTTCAGATGGGGGTTATAGGGTCATATAGGGTCAGATGGGGGTTATATGGGGGTTATAGGGTCATATAGGGGGTTATAGGGTCAGATGGGGATTATAGGGTGAGATGATGGGGGTTATAGGGTCATATAGGGGGTTATAGGGTCATATAGGGTGAGATGGGGGTTATAGGGTCATATAGGGTCATATAGGGGGCTGTAGGGTCATATAGGGGGGGTAATAGCGGCCCTTGAACTCCCCGTCCAGGCTGTTCAGTGCTGGGGGGGGATATAGGGTTAGATGGGGGTTATAGGGTCGGATGGGGGCTATAGGGTCATATAGGGTCAGATGGGGGTTATAGGGTCATATAGGGGGATGGAGGGTCATATAGGGGGGGTAATAGCGGCCCTTGAACTCCCTGTCCAGGCTGTTCAGTGCTGGGGGATGGAGGAAGAGATGGGGGTTATAGGGTCATATAGGGGGCTATAGGGTGAGATGGGGGTTATAGGGTGAGATAGGGGGATATAGGGTCAGATGGGGGTTATAGGGTCAGATGGGGGTTATAGGGTCATATAGGGGGGGTAATAGCGGCCCTTGAACTCCCCGTCCAGGCTGTTCAGAGCTGGGGGGATATAGGGTTATATGGAGGTTATAGGGTCATATAGGGTCAGATATGGGTTATAGGGTCATATAGGGAGTTATAGGGTCAGATATGGGTTATAGGGTCATATAGGGTCATATGGGGGCTATAGGGTCAGATGGGGGGCTATAGGGTCATATAGGGGGATGTAGGGTCAGATGGGGGTTATAGGGTCATATAGGGGGATGTAGGGTCATATAGGGGGAAGTAGGGTCAGATGGGGGTTATAGGGTCATATAGGGTCAGATGGGGGTTATAGGGTCGGATGGGGGCTGTAGGGTCAGATGGGGGTTATAGGGTCAGATGGGGGGATGTAGGGTCATATAGGGTCAGATGGGGGTTATAGGGTCATATAGGGTCAGATGGGGGTTATAGGGTCATATAGGGGGATATAGGGTCATATAGGGGGATATAGGGTGAGATGAGGGTTATAGGATCAGATGGGGGTTATAGGGGGGGTAATAGCGGCCCTTGAACTCCCCGTCCAGGCTGTTCAGTGCTGGGGGGTATAGGGGAGTTATAGGGTCAGATATGGGTTATAGGGTCATATGGGGTCATATAGGGGGCTGTAGGGTCATATAGGGGGGGTAATAGCGGCCCTTGAACTCCCCGTCCAGGCTGTTCAGAGCTGGGAGATATAGGGTCAGATATGGGTTATAGGGTCAGATATGGGTTATAGGGTCAGATGGGGGTTATAGGGTGAGATGGGGGTTATAGGGTCATATAGGGTCAGATGGGGGTTATAGGGTCAGATGGGGGGCTGTAGTGCCAGGCCACACCCACATCCCATAGACCACGCCCACACCCCACAGGCCACGCCCACAACCCAATAGGCCACGCCCACACCCCATAGGCCACGCCCACAACCCAATAGGCCACGCCCACTCGGAGCAGACCCCCCCCCATTAAATCATAAGCTCCATTCATGGCCATGTTCCCCATTCAGACCATGGCCACTATCAAACAGGCCACGCCCACATTGAAATAGGCCACGCCCACTTCTCAGACCACGCCCATTGCACCCAGAACTCCATTCATGCCCCCATTCATCAATCAGACCACGCCCACTCCGGGCTGCTCCTCCAATCAGAGCACGCCCCCACGGTCAGGCCCCATTGATAACAATAGCCCCATTGACAACAATAGCCCCATTGCAACCAGTGTCCCCATTGACACCAATGCCCTCATTGACCCCATTGCCCCCATTGACCCCAATGTCCCCATTGACCCCAATGCCCCCACTGTCCCCTATTCATCCCCCAATGTCCCCACTGCCCCCAACACCCCCCATTGTCCCCATTGTCCCCATTGTCCCCATTGACTCCCTGTCCCCATTGCCCCCATTGACCCCAGTGTCCCCACTGACCCCAATGCCCCCACTGACCCCATTCACCCCATTGCTCCCATTCATCCCATTGCCCCCATTGCCCCCATTCACTCCAATGTCCCCATTGACCCCACTGCCCCCATTGACCCCAATGTCCCCCATTGACCTCAATGCCCCCATTGACCACAATGTCCCCATTCACCCCAATGTCCCCACTGTCCCCAATGTCCCCATTGACCCCAATGTCCCCCTTACCCCCAATGCCCCCATTGACCCCAATGTCCCCATTGACCCAAAGCCCCCACTGACCCCAATACCCCCATTAACCCCATTGACTCCATTGCCCCCATTGACCCCATTGACCCCAATACCCCCATTAACCCCATTGACCCCAATGTTCCCATTGCCCCCATTGCCCCCATTGACCCCAATACCCCCATTGACCCCAATACCCCCATTCACCCCATTGACCCCATTGACCCCAATGTCCCCATTGACCCCACTCACCCCAATACCCCCATTGACCCCAATATCCCCATTCACCCCAATACCCCCATTGACCCCAATACCCCCATCCACCCCAATGCCCCCATTGACCCCAATACCCCCCTATTCCCCCCTCACCTTCCACCGAGAGCTTCTCGACGGCGCGTCGCTCCCCACGGCTGCAGTGTGGGGGCAGGGAGTAGCCCTTGATGCTGCGCCCCGTGCGCACGCGGCTGCTCAGCACGTATTTGGGGTCCAGGTCTTCACCCCCCTGCCCCATAGAGACCGTCAGCATCCGGACCCCATAGACCCCACAGACCCCAAATAGGCCCTAGTGGTCCTACTGACCCCAAATAGGCCCCAGTGGTCCTATTGACCCCAAATGGTCCCCCCTAGGGTCCCCATTGAGCCTAGCAACCCCAATGACCCCACTGACCCCAAATGGCCCCCCTAGGGTTCCCATTGACCCCAAATGATTCCCCAGGGATCCCATTGATCCCACAGACCCCACAGACCCCAAGGTCCCATTGACCCTAAATGGCCCCCCCACTGGTCACACTGACCCCAAATAGGCCCTAGTGGTCCTATTGACATCAAATGGTCCCCCCTAGGGTTCCCATTGACCCCAAATGCTCCCCCTAAGGTTCCCATTGACCCCAATGGTCACCTAGTGGTCCCATTGACCCCAAATGATTCCCCAGTGATCCCATTGATCCCACAGACCCCAATGACCCCAGTGGTCACACTGACCCCAAATAGGCCCCAGTGGTCCTATTGACACCAAATGGCCCCCCTAGGGTTCCCATTGATCCCAAATAGCCCCCAAGGGTCCCATTGACCCCAAATAGGCCCCAGTGGTCCCACTGACCCCAAATAGGCCCCAGTGGTCCTACTAACCCCAAATGGTCCCCCTAGGGTTCCCATTGACCCTAAATGCCCCCCCCAGTGGTCCCATTGACCCCAAATGGCCCCCCTAGGGTTCCCATTGGCCCCAAATAGCCCCCAATGGTCCCATTGACACCAAATAGGCCCCAGTGGTCACACTGACCCCAAATAGCCCCCAGTGGTCACACTGACCCCAAATAGCCCCCAGTGGTCCCATTGACCCCAAATAGGCCCCAGTGGTCACACTGACCCCAAATAGGCCCCAGTGGTCACACTGACCCCAAATACACCCCAGTGGTCCTATTGACACCGAATGGTCCCCCCCTAGGGTTCCCATTGAGCCTAGCAACCCCAATGACCCCACTGACCCCAAATGGCCCCCAATGACCCCATTGACCCCAAATGGCCCCCAGTGGTCACACTGACCCCAAATAGGCCCCAGTGGTCCCATTGACCCCAAATGGCCCCCCTAGGGTTCCCATTGGCCCCAAATAGCCCCCAATGGTCCCATTGACCCCAAATAGGCCCCAGTGGTCACACTGACCCCAAATAGGCCCCAGTGGTCACACTGACCCTAAATAGGCCCCAGTGGCCCCACTGACCCCTAATGCCCCCCCTAGGGTTCCCATTGACCCCAAAGAGCCCCCAATGGTCCCATTGACCCCAAATGGCCCCCAGTGGTCACACTGACCCCAAATAGGCCCCACTGGTCACACTGACCCCAAATGATCCCCCAGTGGTCACACTGACCCCAAATAGGCCCCAGTGGTCCTACTGACCCCAAATAGGCCCCAGTGGTCCCATTGACCCCAAATGGCCCCCCCTAGGGTTCCCATTGAGCCTAGTAACCCCAATGACCCCACTGACCCCAAATGCCCCCCCTAGGGTTCCCATTGACCCTAAATGGCCCCCCCAGTGGTCACACTGACCCCAAATAGGCCCCAGTGGTCCCATTGACCCCAAATGGCCCCCCCTAGGGTTCCCATTGAGCCTAGCAACCCCAATGACCCCACTGACCCCAAATGGCCCCCAGAGGTCCCATTGACCCCAAATGCTTGACCCCAAATGATTCCCCAGGGATCCCATTGAGCCCACCAACCCCAATGACCCCAGTGGTCCCATTGACCCTAAATGGCCCCCAATGATCCCATTGACCCCAAATGGCCCCCAGTGGTCCCACTGACCCCAAATGGCCACCCTAGGGTTCCCATTGGCCCCAAATAGCCCCCAATGGTCCCATTGACCCCAAATAGGCCCCAATGGTCCCATTGACCCCAAATAGGCCCCAGTGGTCCTATTGACCCCAAATAGGCCCCAGTGGTCCTATTGACCCCAAATAGCCCCCAGTGGTCCTATTGACCCCAAATAGCCCCCAGTGGTCACACTGACCCCAAATGGCCCCCAATGATCACACTGACCCCAAATAGGCCCCAGTGGTCCTACTGACCCCAAATGATCCCCCAGTGATCACACTGACCCCAAATAGGCCCCAATGGTCCCATTGACCCCAAATAGGCCTCAGTGATCACACTGACCCCAAATAGCCCCCAGTGGTCACACTGACCCTAAATAGGCCCTAGTGGTCCCATTGACCCCAAATGCCCCCCCTAAGGTTCCCATTGACCCTAATGGTCCCCTAGTGGTCCCATTGACCCCAAATGATTCCCCAGTGATCCCATTGACCCCAAATGACCCCAATGACCCCAGTGGTCCCATTGACCCTAAATCACCCCCATTAATCCCATTGACCCCATTAATCCCATTGACCCCACTGTCCCTATAGTGCCCCCACTGACCCAATGTCCCCACTGACCCCAATGTCCCCATTGACCCCAATGTCCCATTGACCCCAATGTCCCCATTGATCCCAATGTCCCCATTAACCCCATTGACCCCATTGCCCCTATTGACCCCAATGTCCCCATTGACACCAATACCCCCATTGACCCCATTGACCCCAATGTCCCCACTGTCCCCATTGACCCCATTGTCCCCACTGCCCCCATAGACCCCAATGTCCCCATTGACCCCATTGACCCCAATGTCCCCATTGACCCCAAAGTCCCCAATGTCTCCATTGACCCCAATGTCCCCATTGACCCTAACATCCCCCTCACCCCAATGCCCCCATTGACCCCAATGCCATCCTCACTCCCAATGTCCCCATTGACCCCACTGACCCCACTGCCCCCATAGACCCCAATGTCCCCATTGACCCCACTGACCCCACTGCCCCCATTGACCCCACTGCCCCCATTCACCCCAATGCCCCCATTGACCCCAATGTCCCCATTGACTCCATTGACCCCAATGCCCCCATTGACCCCATTGACCCCAATGTCCCCATTGACCCCATTGCCCCCATTGACCCCAATGTCCCCATTAACCCCATTGACCCCAATGCCCCCATTCACCCCAATGCCCCCATTGACCCCAATGTCCCCACTGGCCCCAATGTCCCCATTCACCCCAATGTCCCCATTGACCCCAATATCCCCATTGACCCCAATATCCCCATTGACCATAATGTCCCCCTCACCCCCAATGTCCCCATTGACCCCATTGACCCCAATGTCCCCATTGACCCCAATGTCCCCATTGACTCAATTGACCCCAATGTCCTCATTGACCCCAATGTCCCAATGACCCGAATATCCCCATTAACCCCAGTGTTCCCACTGACCCCAATGTCCCTATTGACCCCCTTACCCTCAATGTCCCCATTGACCCCAATATCCCCATTGACCCCAATGTCCCCATTGACCCCAATGCCCCCATTGACCCCAATGTCCCCACTGTCCCCACTGACCCCCATGTCCCCACTGACCCCAATGCCCCGATTGACCTCAATGTCCCCATTCACCCCAATGTCCCCATTGACCCCACTGCCCCCATTGACCCCAATGTCCCCACTTCCCCCATTGACCCCATATCCCCCCCCCACCTTGAGGTTCTCGTGGTTGAGGTCGGTGCGGTGCTTGTCGGTGGGTTTGTAGCCCCCGTGTCTGTCCTGGATTACGGGGTCAAACAGGTCCTTGAAAACCTCGTAGGATTCCTCGTCCCCGGCCACGCAGCCCACGGTCATGATGAAGGGGTGACCTATAGGGGGGGGGATATGGGGTCAGATGTGGGTCCCCATGGGGTCGGGGAGAGAGATATGGGGATATGGGGGGGATGTAGGGAGATATAGGGGGGATATGGGGGGATATGGGGGGATATGGGGGGATATGGGGGGATATGGGGGGATGGGAGGGGATATGGGGGGATATGGGGGGATATGGGGGATAAGGGGGGTCAGATGTGGGTCCCCTTGGGGTCAGGGAGAGAGATATGGGGATATGGGGGGGATGTAGGGAGATATAGGGGGGATATGGGGAGATATAGGGGGATATAGGGGGATATGGGGGGATATGGGGAGATATGGGGGGATACGGGGGATATAGGGGGATGGGAGAGGATATGGGGGGATATGGGGGGATATAGGGAGATATGGGGGGATATGGGGGCTATGGGGGATAGGGGGGATATAGAGGAATATGGGGATATGGGGGGATATAGAGGAATATAGGGGGATATGGGGGGATATGGGGGGATATGGGGGGATATGGGGGGATATAGGGAGATATGGGGGGATATGGGGGATGGGGGGGGTCAGATGTGGGTCCCCATGGGGTCAGGGAGAGAGATATGGGGATATGGGGGGGATATAGGGAGATATAGGGGGGATATGGGGGGCTATGGGGGGATATGGGGTAGATATGGGGGGCGATGGGGAGTAGGGGGGATATAGGGGAATATAGGGGGGATATGGGGGGATATGGGGGATATAGAGGAATATAGGGGATATAGGGGGATATAGGGGGATATGGGGGATGGGGGGGGATATGGGGGGGATATGGGGTCAGATGTGGGTCCCCATGGGGTCAGGGAGAGAGATATGGGGATATGGGGGGGATATAGGGAGATATAGGGGGGATATGGGGGGATATGGGGGGATATGGGGGGATGGGAGGGGATATGGGGGGATATGGGGGGATATGGGGGATAAGGGGGGTCAGATGTGGTTCCCCATGGGGTCAGGGAGAGAGATATGGGGATATGGGGGGGGATATGGGGGGGATATAGGGAAATATAGGGGGGATATAGGGAGATATAGGGGGGATATAGGGAAATATGGGGGGATATAGGGAGATATAGGGGGGATATAGGGAAATATGGGGGGATATAGGGAGATATAGGGGGGATATAGGGAAATATGGGGGGGTATGGGGATGGGGGGGGTCAGATGTGGGTCCCCATGGGGTCAGGGAGAGAGATATGGGGATATGGGGGGGATATAGGGAGATATAGGGGGGATATGGGGGGATATGGGGGGATATAGGGGCGATGGGGAGTAGGGGGGATATAGGGGAATATAGGGGGATATAGGGGGATACGGGGGGATATGGGGGGGATATAGGGAGGATATGGGGGGATATGGGGGATAAGGGGGGGTCGGATGTGGGTCCCCATGGGGTCAGGGAGAGAGATATGGGGATATGGGGGGGATATAGAGAGATATAGGGGGGATATGGGGGGATATGGGGGCGATGGGGAGTAGGGGGGATATAGGGGAATATAGGGAGGATATATGGGGATATGGGGGGATATGGGGGGATATAGGGAGATATAGGGAGGATATGGGGGATATGGGGGGGATATGGGGGGATATAGGGAGATATGGGGGGGATATGGGGGGATATGGGGGGGATATAGGGAGATATGGGGGGATATGGGGGATGGGCGGGGTCAGATGTGGGTCCCCTTGGGGTCAGGGAGAGAGATATGGGGATATGGGGGGGGATATGGGGGGGATATAGGGAAATATAGGGGGGATATAGGGAGATATAGGGGGGATATAGGGAAATATGGGGGGATATGGGGATGGGGGGGGTCAGATGTGGGTCCCCATGGGGTCAGGGAGAGAGATATGGGGATATGGGGGGGATGTAGGGAGATATAGGGGGGGTATGGGGGGATATAGGGAGATATGGGGGGAATATGGTCTGGATGACGTCTATGGGGTGGCTCTATGGGGTGGCTCTATATGGGTTCTGTATGGATCTCTATGGGGTTATGGGGTCTCTATAGGGTCTCTATGGGGTCTCTATGGGTCTCCCTGTCCCTATGTGTTGCTGTATGGGGTCATGGCCATATATTCGGTACCGGGGTTGTTGACTCTGGTCTGGATGACGTCTATGGGGTGGCTCTATATGGGGCTCTATAGGGTCTCTATGGGGTCTCTATGGGTTCTCCCTGTCCCTATTGCTTTATGGGATCTCTATGGGGTCTCTATGGGGTCTCTATGGGTTCTCCCCATCCCTATTGCTCTATAGGGTCTCTATGGGGTCTCTATGGGGTCTCTATGGGTTCTCCCCGTCCCTATTGCTTTATGGGATCTCTATGGGGTCTCTATGGGGTCTCTATGGGGTCTCCGTTCCCTATTGCTCTATAGGGTCTCTATGGGGTCTCTACGGGGTCTCTATGGGGTCTCTATGGGGTCTCCCTGTCCCTATTGCTCTATGGGGTCTCTATGGGGTTTCCCCATCCTTATTGCTCTATAGAGTCTCTATGGGGTCTCTATGGGGTCCCTATGGGGTCTCCCCGTCCCTATTGCTCTATAGGGTCTCTATGGGGTCTCTATGGGGTCTCCCCATCCCTATTCCTCTATAGGGTCTCTATAGGGTCTCTATGGGTTCTCCCCATCCCTATTGCTCTATGGGGTCTCTATGGGGTCTCCCCGTCCCTATTGCTCTATAGGGTCTCTATGGCATCTCTATGGGGTCTCTATGGGGTCTCTATGGGGTCTCTATGGGTTCTCCCTGTCCCTATTGCTTTATGGGATCTCTACGGGGTCTCCCCATCCCTATTGCTCTATAGGGTCTCTATGGGGTTATGGGGTCTCTATGGGGTCTCTATGGGTCCCCATGTCCCTATGGGGTCTCTATAGTGTCACGGCCATATATTCATTACCGGGGTTGTCGACTCCTGTTTGTATGACATCTATGGGGTCCCTATGGGATCTCAATGTCCCTGTATGTCTCTATGGGGTCTCTATGGGTTCTCCCCGTCCCTATTGCTCTATGGGGTCTCCCTGTCCCTATGGGGTCTCTATGGTGTCTCCCTGTCCCTATATATTTCTATGGGGTCTCTATGGGTCTCCCTGTCCCTATATATCTCTATGGGGTCTCTATGGGTTCTCCCCTGTCCCTATTGCTCTATAGGGTCTCTATGGGGTCTCTATGGGGTCTCCCCATCCCTATTGCTCTATAGGGTCTCTATAGGGTCTCTATGGGGTCTCTATGGGGTCTCTATGGGTTCTCCCCATCCCTATCCCTCTTTAGGGTCTCTATGGGGTCTCCCCATCCCTATTGCTCTATAGGGTCTCTATGGGGTTATGGGGTCTCTATGGGATCTCTATGGGTCCCCATGTCCCTATGGGGTCTCTATAGGGTCTCTATGGGGTCTCTATGGGTCTCCCTGTCCCTATGGGGTGCTGTATGGGGTCATGGCAGTATGTCTCTATGGGGTGGCTGTATATGGGGCTCTATGGGGTCTCCCTGTCCCTATGGGGTCTCTCTGGGTCTCCCTGTCCCTATGGGGTCTCTATGGGGTTATGGGGTCTCTATGGGGTCTCTCTGGGTCTCCCTGTCCCTATGGGGTCTCTATAGGGTCTCTATGGGGTCTCTATGGGGTCTCCCCATCCCTATCCCTCTATAGGGTCTCTATGGGGTCTCTATGGGTCCCCATGTCCCTATGGGGTTTTCTATAGGATCACGGCCATATATTCATTACCGGGGTTATCGACTCCTGTTTGTATGACGTCTATGGGGTGGCTCTATGGGGTGGCTCTATATGGGGCTCTATGGGGTCTCTATGGGATCTCTATGTCCCTATATGTCTCTATTGGGTCTCTATGGGTTCTCCCTGTCCCTATTGCTCTATGGGGTCTCTACGGGGTCTCCCCATCCCTATTGCTCTATGGGGTCTCTATGGGGTCTCTATGGGGTCTCTATGGGGTCTCTATGGGGTCTCCCCATCCTTATTGCTCTATAGGGTCTCTATGGGGTCTCTATGGGTTCTCCCTGTCCCTATCCCTCTATAGGGTCTCTATGGGGTCTCTATGGGGTCTCTATGGGGTCTCCCCATCCCTATTGCTCTATGGGGTCTCTATGGGGTTATGGGGTCTCTATGGGGTCTCTATGGGTCTCCCTGTCCCTATGGGGTCTCTATAGGGTCACGGCCATATATTCATTACCGGGGTTGTCGACTCCGGTCTGTATGACATCTATGGGGTCTCTATGGGGTCTCTCTGTCCCTATGGGGTCTCTATAGGGTCTCTATGGGGTCTCTATGGGTCTCCCTGTCCCTATGGGGTCCCTATGGGGTCCCCATGTCCCTATGGGGTCTCTATAGGGTCACGGCCATATATTCATTACCGGGGTTATCGACTCCTGTTTGTATGACGTCTATGGGGTGGCTCTATGGGGTGGCTCTATATGGGGCTCTATGGGGTCTCTATGGGATCTCTATGTCCCTATATGTCTCTATTGGGTCTCTATGGGTTCTCCCTGTCCCTATTGCTCTATGGGGTCTCTACGGGGTCTCCCCATCCCTATTGCTCTATGGGGTCTCTATGGGGTCTCTATGGGGTCTCTATGGGGTCTCCCCATCCTTATTGCTCTATAGGGTCTCTATGGGGTCTCTATGGGTTCTCCCTGTCCCTATCCCTCTATAGGGTCTCTATGGGGTCTCTATGGGGTCTCTATGGGGTCTCCCCATCCCTATTGCTCTATAGGGTCTCTATGGGGTTATGGGGTCCCTATGGGGTCTCTATGGGTTCTCCCCGTCCCCATTGCTTTATGGGGTCTCTATGGGGTCTCTATGGGGTCTCTATGGGTTCTCCCCGTCCCTATTGCTCTATGGGGTCCCTATGGGGTCTCCCTGTCCCTATGGGGTCCCTATGGGTCTCCCTGTCCCTATTGCTCTATGGGGTCTCTATGGGTCTCCCTATCCCTATGGGGTCCCCATGTCCCTATGGGGTTTTCTATAGGGTCACGGCCATATATTCATTACCGGGGTTATCGACTCCGGTCTGTATGACGTCTATGGGGTGGCTCTATGGGGTGGCTCTATATGGGGCTCTATGGGGTCCCTATGGGGTCTCTATGTCCCCATATGCCTCTATGGGGTCTCTATGGGTTCTCCCCATCCCTATTGCTCTATGGGGTCCCTATGGGGTCTCAATGTCCCTATATGTCTCTATGGGGTCTCTATGGGTCTCTATGGGGTCTCCCCATCCCTATTGCTCTATAGGGTCTCTATGGGGTTATGGGGTCTCTATGGGGTCTCTATGGGTTCTCCCCATCCCTATTGCTCTATAGAGTCTCTATGGGGTCTCTATGGGGTCCCTATGGGGTCTCCCCGTCCCTATTGCTCTATAGGGTCTCTATGGGGTCTCTATGGGGTCTCCCCATCCCTATCCCTCTATAGGGTCTCTATGGGGTCTCTATGGGGTCTCTATGGGGTCTCCCCGTCCCTATTGCTCTATGGGGTCTCTATGGGGTCTCTATGGGGTCTCCCTGTCCCTATGGGGTCTCTATGGGGTCTCCCTGTCCCTATGGGGTCTCTATAGGGTCTCTATGGGGTCTCTATGGGTTCTCCCTTTCCCTATTGGTCTATGGGGTCTCTATGGGTTCTCCCCGTCCCTATTGCTCTATGGGGTCTCTATAGGGTCTCTATGGGGTCTCTATGGGTTCTCCCTGTCCCTATGGGGTCTCTATGGGGTCTCCCTGTCCCTATGGGGTTTCTATAGGATCACGGCCATATATTCATTACCGGGGTTGTCAACTCCTGTTTGTATGACGTCTATGGGGTGTCTCTATATGGGACTCTATGGGGTCCGTATATGTCTCTATGGGGTCTCTATGGGTTCTCTATTGGGTCTCTATGGGGTCTCTATGGGGTCTCCCCATCCCTATTCCTCTATAGGGTCTCTATAGGGTCTCTATGGGTTCTCCCCATCCCTATTGCTCTATGGGGTCTCTATGGGGTCTCCCCATCCCTATTGCTCTATAGGGTCTCTATGGGATCTCTATGGGGTCTCTATGGTGTCTCTATGGGTTCTCCCCGTCCCTATTGCTCTATGGGGTCTCTATGGGTCTCCCTGTCCCTATGGGGTTTTCTATAGGGTCACGGCCATATATTCATTACCGGGGTTATCGACTCCGGTCTGTATGACGTCTATGGGGTCCCTATGGGATCTCAATGTCCCTGTATGTCTCTATGGGGTCTCTATGGGGTCTCCCTGTCCCTATGGGGTCTCTATGGGTCTCCCTCTCCCTATGGGGTCTCTATGGGGTCTCCCTGTCCCTATGGGGTCTCTATGGGGTCCCTATGGGTCTCCCTGTCCCTATATATCTCTATGGGGTCTCTATGGGTTCTCCCCGTCCCTATTGCTCTATGGGGTCTCTATGGGGTCTCTATGGGGTCCCTATGGGATCTCAATGTCCCTATATGCCTCTATCGGGTCTCTATGGGGTCTCTATGGGTTCTCCCCGTCCCTATTGCTCTATAGGGTCTCTATGGGGTTATGGGGTCTCTATGGGGTCTCTATGGGGTCTCTATGGGTTCTCCCCGTCCCTATTGCTCTATAGGGTCTCTATGGGGTCTGTATGGGGTCTCTATGGGGTCTCCCCATCCCTATTGCTCTATAGGGTCTCTATGGGGTTATGGGGTCTCTATGGGGTCTCTATGGGTTCTCCCTGTCCCTATTGCTCTATGGGGTCTCTATGGGGTCTCTATGGGGTCTCCCTGTCCCTATTGCTTTATGGGATCTCTATGGGTCCCCATGTCCCTATGGGGTGCTTTATGGGGTCTCCCTGTCCCTATATATCTCTATGGGGTCTCTATGGGGTCTCCCCATCCCTATTGCTCTATAGGGTCTCTATGGGGTTATGGGGTCCCTATGGGGTCTCTATGGGTTCTCCCCGTCCCCATTGCTTTATGGGGTCTCTATGGGGTCTCTATGGGGTCTCTATGGGTTCTCCCCGTCCCTATTGCTCTATGGGGTCCCTATGGGGTCTCCCTGTCCCTATGGGGTCCCTATGGGTCTCCCTGTCCCTATTGCTCTATGGGGTCTCTATGGGTCTCCCTATCCCTATGGGGTCCCCATGTCCCTATGGGGTTTTCTATAGGGTCACGGCCATATATTCATTACCGGGGTTATCGACTCCGGTCTGTATGACGTCTATGGGGTGGCTCTATGGGGTGGCTCTATATGGGGCTCTATGGGGTCCCTATGGGGTCTCTATGTCCCCATATGCCTCTATGGGGTCTCTATGGGTTCTCCCCATCCCTATTGCTCTATGGGGTCCCTATGGGGTCTCAATGTCCCTATATGTCTCTATGGGGTCTCTATGGGTCTCTATGGGGTCTCCCCATCCCTATTGCTCTATAGGGTCTCTATGGGGTTATGGGGTCTCTATGGGGTCTCTATGGGTTCTCCCCATCCCTATTGCTCTATAGAGTCTCTATGGGGTCTCTATGGGGTCCCTATGGGGTCTCCCCGTCCCTATTGCTCTATAGGGTCTCTATGGGGTCTCTATGGGGTCTCCCCATCCCTATCCCTCTATAGGGTCTCTATGGGGTCTCTATGGGGTCTCTATGGGGTCTCCCCGTCCCTATTGCTCTATGGGGTCTCTATGGGGTCTCTATGGGGTCTCCCTGTCCCTATGGGGTCTCTATGGGGTCTCCCTGTCCCTATGGGGTCTCTATAGGGTCTCTATGGGGTCTCTATGGGTTCTCCCTTTCCCTATTGGTCTATGGGGTCTCTATGGGTTCTCCCCGTCCCTATTGCTCTATGGGGTCTCTATAGGGTCTCTATGGGGTCTCTATGGGTTCTCCCTGTCCCTATGGGGTCTCTATGGGGTCTCCCTGTCCCTATGGGGTTTCTATAGGATCACGGCCATATATTCATTACCGGGGTTGTCAACTCCTGTTTGTATGACGTCTATGGGGTGTCTCTATATGGGACTCTATGGGGTCCGTATATGTCTCTATGGGGTCTCTATGGGTTCTCTATTGGGTCTCTATGGGGTCTCTATGGGGTCTCCCCATCCCTATTCCTCTATAGGGTCTCTATAGGGTCTCTATGGGTTCTCCCCATCCCTATTGCTCTATGGGGTCTCTATGGGGTCTCCCCATCCCTATTGCTCTATAGGGTCTCTATGGGATCTCTATGGGGTCTCTATGGTGTCTCTATGGGTTCTCCCCGTCCCTATTGCTCTATGGGGTCTCTATGGGTCTCCCTGTCCCTATGGGGTTTTCTATAGGGTCACGGCCATATATTCATTACCGGGGTTATCGACTCCGGTCTGTATGACGTCTATGGGGTCCCTATGGGATCTCAATGTCCCTGTATGTCTCTATGGGGTCTCTATGGGGTCTCCCTGTCCCTATGGGGTCTCTATGGGTCTCCCTCTCCCTATGGGGTCTCTATGGGGTCTCCCTGTCCCTATGGGGTCTCTATGGGGTCCCTATGGGTCTCCCTGTCCCTATATATCTCTATGGGGTCTCTATGGGTTCTCCCCGTCCCTATTGCTCTATGGGGTCTCTATGGGGTCTCTATGGGGTCCCTATGGGATCTCAATGTCCCTATATGCCTCTATCGGGTCTCTATGGGGTCTCTATGGGTTCTCCCCGTCCCTATTGCTCTATAGGGTCTCTATGGGGTTATGGGGTCTCTATGGGGTCTCTATGGGGTCTCTATGGGTTCTCCCCGTCCCTATTGCTCTATAGGGTCTCTATGGGGTCTGTATGGGGTCTCTATGGGGTCTCCCCATCCCTATTGCTCTATAGGGTCTCTATGGGGTTATGGGGTCTCTATGGGGTCTCTATGGGTTCTCCCTGTCCCTATTGCTCTATGGGGTCTCTATGGGGTCTCTATGGGGTCTCCCTGTCCCTATTGCTTTATGGGATCTCTATGGGTCCCCATGTCCCTATGGGGTGCTTTATGGGGTCTCCCTGTCCCTATATATCTCTATGGGGTCTCTATGGGGTCTCTATGGGTTCTCCCCGTCCCTATTGCTCTATGGGGTCTCCCTGTCCCTATGGGGTCTCTATGGGGTCTCTATGGGGTCTCCCTGTCCCTATTGCTTTATGGGATCTCTATGGGTCCCCATGTCCCTATGGGGTGCTTTATGGGGTCTCCCTGTCCCTATGGGGTCTCTATGGGGGTTATGGGGTCTCTATGGGGTCTCTATGGGGTCTCTATGGGTTCTCCCCATCCCTATTGCTCTATAGGGTCTCTATAGGGTCTCTATGGGGTCTCTATAGGTTCTCCCTTTCCCTATTGGTCTATGGGGTCTCTATGGTGTCCCCATGTCCCTATGGGGTTTCTATAGGGTCACGGCCATATATTCATTACCGGGGTTATCGACTCCTGTTTGTATGACGTCTATGGGGTCCCTATGGGATCTCAATGTCCCTATATGTCTCTATGGGGTCTCTATGGGTTCTCCCTGTCCCTATTGCTCTATAGGGTCTCTATGGGGTTATGGGGTCTCTATGGGGACTCTATGGGGTCTCCATGTCCATATGTGTTGCAGTAATGGGGTCAGGGCTGTATGTCTCTATGGGGTGTCTCCCTGTCCCTATGGGGTCTCCCTGTCCCTATGGGGTCTCTATGGGTCTCCCTCTCCCTATGGGGTGCTCTATGGGGTTTCCGTGTCCCTATGGGGTGCTCTATGGGGTCTCCCTATAGCTTTATGGGATCTCTATGGGGTCTCCCCATCCCTATTGCTCTATAGAGTCTCTATAGGGTCTCTATGGGTTCTCCCCGTCCCTATTGCTCTATGGGGTCTCTATGGGGTCTCCCCGTCCCTATTGCTCTATGGGGTCTCTATGGGGTCTCTATGGGGTCTCTATGGGATCTCTATGTCCCTATTGCTCTATAGGGTCTCTATGGGGTCTCTATGGGTTCTCCCCGTCCCTATCCCTCTATAGGGTTTCTATGGGGTCTCTATGGGGTCTCTATGGGTTCTCCGTTCCCTATTGCTCTATGGGGTCCCTATGGGGTCTCCCTGTCCCTATGGGGTCCCTATGGGTCTCCCTGTCCCTATATATCTCTATGGGGTCTCTATGGGTCTCCCTGTCCCTATGGGGTCCCCATGTCCCTATGGAGTTTTCTATAGGGTCACGGCCATATATTCATTACCGGGGTTGTCGACTCCTGTTTGTATGACGTCTATGGGGTGGCTCTATATGGGGCTCTATGGGGTCTCTATGGGTTCTCCGTTCCCTATTGCTCTATAGGGTCTCTATGGGGTCTCTACGGGGTCTCTATGGGGTCTCTATGGGGTCTCTATGTCCCCATATGCCTCTATGGGGTCCCTATGGGGTCTCTATGTCCCTATATGCCTATATGGGGTCTCTATGGGGTCTCTATGGGGTCTCCCCATCCCTATCCCTCTATAGGGTCTCTATGGGGTCTCTATGGGTCCCCATGTCCCTATGGGGTCTCTCTGGGTCTCCCTGTCCCTATGGGGTCTCTATGGGGTTATGGGGTCTCTATGGGGTCTCTCTGGGTCTCCCTGTCCCTATGGGGTCTCTATGGGTTCTCCCCATCCCTATTGCTCTATGGGGTCTCTATGGGGTCTCTATGGGGTCTCCCCATCCTTATTGCTCTATAGGGTCTCTATGGGGTTATGGGGTCTCTATGGGGTCTCTATGGGGTCTCTATAGGGTCTCTATGGGGTCTCTATGGGTTCTCCCCATCCCTATTGCTCTATGGGGTCTCTATGGGGTTATGGGGTCTCTATGGGGTCTCTATGGGTTCTCCCCATCCCTATCCCTCTATAGGGTCTCTATGGGGTCTCTATGGGTTCTCCCCATCCCTATTGCTCTATGGGGTCTCTATGGGGTTATGGGGTCTCTATGGGGTCTCTATGGGGTCTCTATGGGTTCTCCGTTCCCTATTGCTCTATAGGGTCTCTATGGGGTCTCTATGGGGTCTCTATGGGATCTCTATGTCCCTATATGTCTCTATGGGGTCTCTATGGGTTCCCACTGTCCCTATTGCTCTATGGGGTCTCTATGGGGTCTCCCTGTCCCTATATATCTCTATGGGGTCTCTATGGGGTCTCCCTGTCCCTATGGGGTCTCTATGGGTCTCCCTGTCCCTATGGGGTCTCTATGGGGTCTCCCTGTCCCTATATATCTCTATGGGGTCTCTATGGGGTCTCTATGGGGTCTCTATGGGGTCTCTATGGGATCTCCCCATCCCTATTGCTTTATGGGATCTCTATGGGGTCTCTATGGGGTCTCTATGGGTTCTCCCCGTCCCTATTGCTCTATGGGGTCCCTATGGGGTCTCTATGTCCCTATATGCCTCTATGGGGTCTCTATGGGGTTATGGGGTCTCTATGGGGCCCTATGGGGTCTCCCTGTCCCTATGGGGTCCCCATGTCCCTATGGGGTTTTCTATAGGGTCACGGCCATATATTCATTACCGGGGTTGTCGACTCCGGTCTGTATGACATCTATGGGGTCCCTATGGGATCTCAATGTCCCTATATGTCTCTATGGGGTCTCTATGGGGTCTCTATGGGTTCTCCCTGTCCCTATTGCTTTATGGGATCTCTATGGGTCCCCATGTCCCTATGGGGTGCTTTATGGGATCTCTATGTCCCTATGGGGTCTCTATGGGTCCCCATGTCCCTATGGGGTCTCTATGGGTCTCCCTGTCCCTATGGGGTCTCTATGGGGTTATGGGGTCTCTATGGGGTCTCTATGGGTTCTCCCTGTCCCTATTGCTCTATGGGGTCTCCCTGTCCCTATGGGGTCTCTATGGGGTCTCCCTGTCCCTATGGGGTCTCAATGGGGTCTCCCTGTCCCTATGGGGTCTCTATGGGGTCTCTATGGGGTCTCTATGGGTCCCCATGTCCCCATGGGGTTTTCTATAGGGTCACGGCCATATATTCATTACCGGGGTTGTCGACTCCGGTCTGTATGACGTCTATGGGGTGTCTCTATATGGGACTCTATGGGGTCCCTATGGGGTCCCTATGGGATCTCTATGTCCCTATATGTCTCTATGGGGTCTCTATGGGGTCTCCCCATCCCTATTGCTCTATAGGGTCTCTATGGGATCTCTATGGGTTCTCTATGGGTCCCCATGTCCCTATGGGGTTTTCTATAGGGTCATGGCCATATATTTGTTACCGGGGTTGTCGACTCCGGTCTGGATGACATCTATGGGGTCTCTATGGGTCTCCCTGTCCCTATGGGGTCTCTATGGGTCTCCCTGTCCCTATTGCTCTATGGGGTCCCTATGGGGTCTCCCTCTCCCTATGGGGTGCTCTATGGGGTCTCTATGGGGTCTCTATGGGTTCTCCCCGTCCCTATTGCTCTATAGGGTCTCTACGGGGTTATGGGGTCTCTATGGGGTCTCTATGGGTTCTCCCCATCCCTATCCCTCTTTAGGGTCTCTATGGGGTCTCTATGGGTTCTCCCAATCCTTGTTGCTGTATAGGGTCTCTATGGGGTCTCTATGGGTTCTCCCTTTCCCCATTGCTCTATGGGGTCTCTATGGGGTTATGGGGTCTCTATGGGGTCTCTATGGGGTCTCTATGGGTTCTCCGTTCCCTATTGCTCTATAGGGTCTCTATGGGGTCTCTATGGGGTCTCTATGGGATCTCTATGTCCCTATATGTCTCTATGGGGTCTCTATGGGTTCCCACTGTCCCTATTGCTCTATGGGGTCTCTATGGGTTCTCCCTGTCCCTATTGCTCTATAGGGTCTCTATGGGGTTATGGGGTCCCTATGGGGTCTCTATGGGTTCTCCCCGTCCCCATTGCTTTATGGGGTCTCTATGGGGTCTCTATGGGGTCTCTATGGGTTCTCCCAATCCCTGTTGCTCTATAGGGTCTCTATGGGGTCTCTATGGGGTCTCTATGGGGTCTCCCCATCCCTATTGCTTTATGGGATCTCTATGGGTCTCCCTGTCCCTATGGGGTTTTCTATAGGGTCTCTATGGGTTCTCCCTGTCCCTATTGCTTTATGGGATCTCTATGGGTCTCCCTGTCCCTATGGGGTTTTCTATAGGGTCTCTATGGGTTCTCCCTGTCCCTATTGCTTTATGGGATCTCTATGGGTCTCCCTGTCCCTATGGGGTTTTCTATAGGGTCTCTATGGGTTCTCCCTGTCCCTATTGCTTTATGGGATCTCTATGGGTCTCCCTGTCCCTATAGGGTCACGGCCATATATTCATTACCGGGGTTATCGACTCCTGTTTGTATGACGTCATCCAGGGTGAACCCACTCGGAGTTTCCTTATCCCGAAGTTTCTTATAAAGTTCCGGGGTCAGAACTTTGGCCATATGGTTGTTGTGCTTCGAGAGGTCGGGAAACTCCTCCTCAGGGCTGAACTTGAGCTTGTGCTTGTTGTGGGTGCTGCTGAATGGCATGGCTATAGGATATATGGGATATATAGGGTTATTATAGGGTTATTATAGGGTTATTATAGGGTATATGGGGTATATGGGGTACATGGGGTATGGAAACTCCTCCTCAGGGCTGAACTTGAGCTTGTGCTTGTTGTGGGTGCTGCTGAATGGCATGGCTATGGGATATATGGGATATAGGGTTATTATAGGGTTATAGGGTCATTATAGGGTCAGTATGGGGTATATGGGGTATATGGGGTATATGGGGTATGGGAACTCCTCCTCAGGGCTGAACTTGAGCTTGTGCTTGTTGTGGGTGCTGCTGAATGGCATGGCTATAGGATATAGGGGATATAGGGTTATTATAGGGTATATAGGGTTATTATAGGGTATATGGGGTATATGGGGTATATGGGGTATATGGGGTATATGGGGTATGGAAACTCCTCCTCAGGGCTGAACTTGAGCTTGTGCTTGTTGTGGGTGCTGCTGAATGGCATGGCTATAGGATATAGGGTATATAGGGTTATTATAGGGTTATTATAGGGTTATTATAGGGATATAGGATATAGGGTCAGTATATGGGGTCTATGGGGTATATGGGGTATGGAAACTCCTCCTCAGGGCTGAACTTGAGCTTGTGCTTGTTGTGGGTGCTGCTGAATGGCATGGCTATAGGATATAGGGTATATAGGGTTATTATAGGGTTATTATAGGGTTATTATAGGGTATATGGGGTATATGGGGTATATGGGGTATATGGGATATATGGGGTATATGGGGTATGTGGGGTATATGGGGTATATGGGATATGTGGGGTATACGGGGTATATGGGGTATGTGGGGTATATGGGGTATATGGGGTATATGGGGTATATGGGGTGTATGGGGTATTTGGGGTATATGGGGTATATGGGGTATGGGAACTCCTCCTCAGGGCTGAACTTGAGCTTGTGCTTGTTGTGGGTGCTGCTGAATGGCATGGCTATGGGATATATGGGATATAGGGTTATTATAGGGTATATGGGATATGGGATCAATATAGGGTCAGTATGGGGTATATGGGGTATATGGGGTATTTGGGGTATATGGGGTCTATGGGGTATATGGGGTATATGGGGTTATTATAGGGTATATGGGGTATATGGGGTATATGGGGTCTATGGGGTCTATGAGGTATATGGGGTATATGGGGTATATGGGGTATATGGGGTCTATGGGGTATATGGGGTATATGGGGTGTATGGGGTATATGGGGTATGGGATCAATATAGGGTCAGTATGGGGTATATGGGGTATATGCGGTATATGGGGTATATGGGGTATATGGGGTCTATGGGGTATATGGGGTATATGGGGTATGTGGGGTATATGGGGTATATGGGGTACGGGATCAATATAGGGTCAGTATGGGGTATATGGGGTATATGGGGTATATGGGGTATATGGGGTATATGGGGTGTATGGGGGTATGTGGGGTATATGGGGTATGTGGGGTATATGGGGTATATGGGGTATATGGGGTATATGGGGTATATGGGGTATGGAAACTCCTCCTCAGGGCTGAACTTGAGCTTGTGCTTGTTGTGGGTGCTGCTGAATGGCATGGCTATGGGATATATGGGGATATATAGGGTTATTATAGGGTATATGGGGTATATGGGGTCTATGGGGTCTATGGGGTATATGGGGTATATGGGGTATATAGGGTTATTATAGGGTATATGGGGTCTATGGGGTATATGGGGTATATGGGATCAATATAGGGTCAGTATGGGGTATATGGGGTATATGGGGTATATGGGGTATGTGGGGTATATGGGGTATGTGGGGTATATGGGGTATATGGGGTATATGGGGTCTATGGGGTATATGGGGTCTATGGGGTATATGGGGTATATGGGGTATATGGGGTATATGGGGTCTATGGGGTATATGGGGTATATGGGGTATATGGGGTATGGGAACTCCTCCTCAGGGCTGAACTTGAGCTTGTGCTTGTTGTGGGTGCTGCTGAATGGCATGGCTATGGGATATAGGGTATATAGGGTTATTATAGGGTTATTATAGGGTTATTATAGGGATATAGGATATAGGGTCAATATGGGGTCAGTATGGGGTATATGGGGTATGGGAACTTGAGCTTGTGCTTGTTGTGGGTGCTGCTGAATGGCATGGCTATAGGATATAGGGTATATAGGGTTATTATAGGGTATATAGGGTTATTATAGGGTATATGGGGTATATGGGGTATATGGGGTATATGGGGTATATGGGGTATATGGGGTATATGGGGTATGGGAACTCCTCCTCGGGGCTGAACTTGAGCTTGTGCTTGTTGTGGGTGCTGCTGAATGGCATGGCTATGGGATATAGGGGATATAGGGTTATTATAGGGTTATTATAGGGTATATGGGATATATAGGGTTATTATAGGGTATATGGGGTATATGGGGTATGGGAACTCCTCCTCAGGGCTGAACTTGAGCTTGTGCTTGTTGTGGGTGCTGCTGAATGGCATGGCTATAGGATATAGGGGATATAGGGTTATTATAGGGATATAGGATATAGGGTCAGTATGGGGTATATGGGGTATATAGGGTATATGGGGTATATGGGGTATATGGGGTATATGGGGTATGTGGGGTATATGGGGTATATAGGGTATATGGGGTATATGGGGTATATGGGGTATATGGGGTATGGGATCAATATAGGGTCAGTATGGGGTCTATGGGGAATATGGGGTATATGGGGTATGTGGGGTCTATGGGGTCTATGGGGTATATGGGGTCTATGGGGTATATGGGGTATATGGGGTATAGGGGGTATATGGGGTATATGGGGTATATGGGGTATGGGATCAATATAGGGTCAGTATGGGGTATATGGGGTATATGGGGGATATGGGGTATATGGGGTATATGGGGTATATAGGGTATATGGGGTATATGGGGTATATGGGGTATGGGAACTCCTCGTCAGGGCTGAACTTGAGCTTGTGCTTGTTGTGGGTGCTGCTGAATGGCATGGCTATAGGGGATATATGGGATATATAGGGTTATTATAGGGATATAGGGTTGTTATAGGGTATATGGGGTATATAGGGTTATTATAGGGGGGTTATTATAGGGTATATGGGGTATATGGGGTATATGGGGTCTATGGGGTATATGGGGTATATGGGGTATATGGGGTATGGAAACTCCTCCTCAGGGCTGAACTTGAGCTTGTGCTTGTTGTGGGTGCTGCTGAATGGCATGGCTATGGGATATAGGGGATATATAGGGTTATTATAGGGTTATTATAGGGTATATGGGGTATATGGGGTATATGGGGTCTATGGGGTATATGGGGTATATGGGGTATATGGGGTATGGAAACTCCTCCTCAGGGCTGAACTTGAGCTTGTGCTTGTTGTGGGTGCTGCTGAATGGCATGGCTATAGGGGATATATGGGATATATAGGGTTATTATAGGGTATATGGGGTATATGGGGTATATGGGGGATATGGGGTATATGGGGGATATGGGGTATATGGGGTATATGGGGTATGTAGGGTATATGGGGTATGTGGGGTATATGGGGTATATGGGGTATATGGGGTATATGGGGTATGGGATCAATATAGGGTCAGTACCGGGTATATGCGGTATATGGGGTATATGGGATCTATGGGGTATATGGGGTATATGGGGTGTATGGGGTATATGGGGTATATGGGGTATATGGGATATATGGGGTATATGGGGTATATGGGGTATGTGGGGTATGTGGTGTATATGGGGTATATGGGATCAATATAGGGTCAGTATGGGGTCTATGGGGAATATGGGGTATATGGGGTATATGGGGTATATGGGGTATGGGATCAATATAGGGTCAGTATGGGGTATATGGGGTGTATGGGGTATATGGGGTATATGGGGGATATGGGGTATATGGGGTATATGGGGTATATGGGGTATATGGGGTATATGGGGTATATGGGGTATGGGATCAATATAGGGTCAGTATGGGGTATATGGGGTATATGGGGTCTATGGGGTGTATGGGGTATATGGAGTATATGGGGTATATGGGGTCTATGGGGTATATGGGGTATATGGGGTATATGGGGTATGGGAACTCCTCCTCAGGGCTGAACTTGAGCTTGTGCTTGTTGTGGGTGCTGCTGAATGGCATGGCTATGGGATATATGGGATATATAGGGTTATTATAGGGTATATAGGGTTATTATAGGGTATATAGGGTTATTATAGGGTATATGGGGTATATGGGGTATGGGAACTCCTCAGGGCTGAACTTGAGCTTGTGCTTGTTGTGGGTGCTGCTGAATGGCATGGCTATAGGATATAGGGTATATAGGGTCATTATATAGGGTTATTATAGGGATATTATAGGGTTATTATAGGGTATATGGGGTATATGGGGTATGTGGGGTATGTGGGGTATATGGGGTATATGGGGTATATGGGGTATATGGGGGATATGGGGTATATGGGGGATATGGGGTATATGGGGGATATGGGGGATATGGGGTATATGGGGGATATGGGGTACATGGGGTATATGTGGTATATGGGGTATATGGGGTATATGGGGTTATATGGGGTATATGGGGTATATGGGGTCTATGGGGTATATGGGGTATATGGGGTATATGGGGTATATGGGGTCTATGGGGTATATGGGGTGTATGGGGTCTATGGGGTCTATGGGGTATATGGGGTCTATGGGGTATATGGGGTATATGGGGTTATTATAGGGTATATGGGGTATATGGGGTATATGGGGTTATATGGGGTATATGGGGTATATGGGGTATATGGGGTATGGAAACTCCTCCTCAGGGCTGAACTTGAGCTTGTGCTTGTTGTGGGTGCTGCTGAATGGCATGGCTATAGGATATAGGGTATATAGGGTTATTATAGGGTATATGGGGTATATGGGGTATATGGGGTCTATGGGGTATATGGGGTATATGGGGTATGGGATCAATATAGGGTCAGTATGGGGTATATGGGGTATATGGGGTATATCGGATATATGGGGTATATGGGGTCTATGGGGTATATGGGGTATATGGGGTATATGGGGTATGTGGGGTATATGGGGTATATGGGGTATATGGGATATGGGAACTCCTCGTCAGGGCTGAACTTGAGCTTGTGCTTGTTGTGGGTGCTGCTGAATGGCATGGCTATGGGATATAGGGTATATAGGGTTATTATAGGGTTATTATAGGGATATAGGGTCATTATAGGGTTATTATAGGGTTAGTATGGGGTATATGGGGTATATGTGGTATATGGGGTATATGGGGTATATGGGGTATATGGGGTATGGAAACTCCTCGTCGGTGCTGAACTTGAGCTTGTGCTTGTTGTGGCTGCTGAATGGCATGGCTATAGGATATAGGATATAGGGTCATTATATAGGGTTATTATAGGGTTATTATAGGGTATATGGGGTATATAGGGTTATTATAGGGTATATGGGGTATATGGGGTATGGGAACTCCTCCTCAGGGCTGAACTTGAGCTTGTGCTTGTTGTGGGTGCTGCTGAATGGCATGGCTATAGGGGATATATGGGATATATAGGATATATAGGGTTATTATAGGGTTATTATAGGGTATATGGGGTATATGGGGTATATGGGGTGTATGGGGTGTATGGGGTCTATGGGGTATATGGGGTATATGGGGTATATGGGGGATATGGGGTATATGGGGTCTATGGGGTATATGGGGTATATGGGATATATGGGGTCTATGGGGTATATGGGGTATATGGGGTATATGGGGTGATATGGGGTATATGGGGTATATGGGGTATATGGGGTATATGGGGTGTATGGGGCCATATGGGGTATATGGGGTATATGGGGTATATGGGGTATATGGGGTATGGGAAACTCCTCGTCAGGGCTGAACTTGAGCTTGTGCTTGTTGTGGGTGCTGCTGAATGGCATGGCTATAGGGGATATATGGGATATATAGGGTTATTATAGGGTATATGGGATATATAGGGTTATTATAAGGGTATATGGGGTATGGGATCAATATAGGGTCAGTATGGGGTATATGGGGTATGGGAACTCCTCCTCAGGGCTGAACTTGAGCTTGTGCTTGTTGTGGGTGCTGCTGAATGGCATGGCTATAGGATATAGGGGATATAGGGTTATTATGGGGTCATTATAGGGTATATGGGGTATATGGGGTATATGGGGTATATGGGGTCTATGGGGTATATTGGGTATATAGGGTATATGGGGTATATGGGGTATATGGGGTATATGGGGTATATGGGGTCAGTATGGGATATATGAGGTGTATGGGGTATATGGGGTATATGGGGTATATGGGGTATATGGGGTATATGGGGTCTATGGGGTCTATGGGGTATATGGGGTATATGGGGTATATGGGGGATATGGGGTATATGGGGTATGGGAACTCCTCCTCAGGGCTGAACTTGAGCTTGTGCTTGTTGTGGGTGCTGCTGAATGGCATGGCTATAGGATATATGGAATATATAGGATATATAGGGTTATTATAGGGATATAGGGTCATTATAGGGTTATTATAGGGTATATGGGGTATATGGGGTATGGGAACTCCTCGTCAGGGCTGAACTTGAGCTTGTGCTTGTTGTGGGTGCTGCTGAATGGCATGGCTATGGGATATAGGGTATATAGGGTTATTATAGGGTTATTATAGGGTTATTATAGGGTTATTATAGGGTTATAATAGGGTATATGGGGTATGGGATCAATATAGGGTCAGTATGGGGTATATGGGGTTATATATGGGCTCATCAGGGCTGAACTTCAGCTTGTGCTTGTTGTGGGTGCTGCTGAATGGCATGGCTATAGGATATATGGGATATAGGGTCATTATATAGGGTATATGGGGTATATAGGGTTATTATAGGGTATATGGGGTGTATGGGGTATATGGGGTATATGGGGTATGGGAACTCCTCGTCAGGGCTGAACTTGAGCTTGTGCTTGTTGTGGGTGCTGCTGAATGGCATGGCTATAGGATATATGGGATATATAGGGTTATTATAGGGTTATTATAGGGTATATGGGGTATATGGGGTTATTATAGGGTATATGGGGTATAAGGGGTATATGGGGTATATGGGGTCTATGGGGTATATGGGGTATATGGGGCATATGGGGTATGTGGGGTCTATGGGGTCTATGGGGTCTATGGGGTCTATGGGGTCTATGGGGTCTATGGGGTATATGGGGTCTATGGGGTATATGGGGTATATGGGGTATATGGGGTATGGGAACTCCTCATCAGGGCTGAACTTGAGCTTGTGCTTGTTGTGGGTGCTGCTGAATGGCATGGCTATAGGATATATGGGATATATAGGGTTATTATAGGGTATATAGGGTTATTATAGGGTATATGGGGTCTATGGGGTATATGGGGTATATGGGGTATAGGGGGTATATGGGGTATATGGGGTATATGGGGTATGGGATCAATATAGGGTCAGTATGGGTTATATGGGGTATATGGTGTCTATGGGGTATATGGGGTATATGGGGTATATGGGGTATATAGGGTTATTATAGGGTATATGGGGTATATGGGGTATATAGGGTTATTATAGGGTCAGTATCGGGTATATGGGGTATATGGGGTATATGGGGTATATAGGGTATATGGGGTATATGGGGTATATGGGGTATATGGGGTATATGGGGTGTATGGGGTATATGGGGTATGTGGGGTATATGGGGTATATGGGGTATATGGGGTCTATGGGGTATATGGGGTCTATGGGGTCTATGGGGTATATGGGGTATATGGGGTCTATGGGGTCTATGGGGTATATGGGGTATATGGGGTATATGGGGTATATGGGGTATATGGGGTATGGGAACTTCAGCTTGTGCTTGTAGGGGTGCTGCTAAAGGGCATGGCTGCAATTATAGGGTCAATATAGGGTTAGTTATGGGGTATATGGGGTGTGCTGCTGAACGGCATGGCTGGAATAATCCCAATCCCAAATTGATGGGCCCCAATCCCAATCCCAATCCTAATCCCAATCCCAGTCTGATTGGTCCCAATCCCAATCCCAATCTGATGGGTCCTAATCCCAATCTCAATCCTAATCCCAATCTCAATCCCAATCCCAACCTGATGGCCCCCAATCCCAATCCCAATCTCAATCCCAATCCCAATCCCAATCCCAACCTGATGGCCCCCAATCCCAATCTCAATCCCAATCCCAATCTCAATCCCAATCCCAATCCCAATCCCAATCCCAACCTGATGGCCCCCAATCCCAATCCCAATCCCAACCTGATGGCCCCCAATCCCAATCCCAATCCCAATCTCAATCCCAATCCCAATCCCAATCCCAATCCCAATCTCAATCCCAATCCCAATCCCAATCCCAACCTGATGGCCCCCAATCCCAATCCCAATCCCAATCCCAATCCCAATCTCAATCCCAATCTCAATACCAATCCAAATCTCAATACCAATCTCAATACCAATCCCATTCTCAATCCCAATCCCAATCCCAATCTCAATCTCAATCCCAATCCCAATCTCAATCTCAATCCCAATCCCAATCCCAATACCAATCCCAATCCCAATCTCAATCCCAATCTCAATCCCAATCTCACTCCCAATCCCAATCCCAATCCCAATCCCAATCTCAATCCCAACTTGATGGGTCCCAATCCCAATCCAAATCCCAATCCTAATCCCAATCCCAGACCAATGGGTCTCAATCCCCATCCATTGGATCCCAACTCCAACCCCAATCCAATAGATCCCAATCCCAATCCCAATCCCAATCCCAATCCCAATCCCAATCATGGTCTGGTAAATCCCAATCCCAATCCCAATCTTAGTCTGGTGGATCCCAATCCCAATCCCAGCCCCAATCCCAGTCCAGTTGGATCCCAATCCCAATCCCAGTCCAGTTGGATCCCAATCCCAATCCCAATCCCAATCCCAGTCCAGTTGGATCCCAATCCCAATCCCAATCCCAATCCTGGTCCGGTGGATCCCAATCCCAATCCCAGCCCCAATCCCAGTCCAGTTGGATCCCAATCCCAATCCCAATCCCGGTCTGGTGGATCCCAATCCCAATCCCAGCCCCAATCCCAGTCCAGTTGGATCCCAATCCCAATCCCAATCCCAGTCCAGTTGGATCCCAATCCCAATCCTGCTCCGGTGGATCCCAATCTCAATCCCAGCCCCAATCCCAGTCCAGTTGGTTCCCAATCCCAGCCCCAATCCCAGTCCAGTTGGATCCCAATCCCAATCCCAGCCCCAATCCCAGTCCAGTTGGATCCCAATCCCAATCCCAATCCTGGTCCGGTGGATCCCAATCCCAGCCCCAATCCCAGTCCAGTTGGATCCCAATCCCAGCCCCAATCCTGGTCCGGTGGATCCCAATCCCAGCCCCAATCCCAGTCCAGTTGGATCCCAATCCCAATCCTGGTCCGGTGGATCCCAATCCCAATCCCAGCCCCAATCCCAGTCCAGTTGGATCCCAATCCCAGCCCCAATCCCGATCTGGTGGATCCCAATCCCAATTCCAGCCCCAATCCCAGTCCAGTTAGATCCCAGTCCCAGCCCCAGTCCCGATCTGGTGGATCCCAATCCCAATCCAAGCCCCAATCCCAGTCCAGTTGGATCCCAATCCCAGCCCCAATCCCGATCTGGTGGATCCCAATCCCAATCCCAGCCCCAGTCCCAGTCCAGTTGGATCCCAATCCCAATCCCAGCCCCAATCCCAGTCCAGTTGGATCCCAATCCCAGCCCCAATCCCAGTCCAGTTGGATCCAAATCCCAATCCTGGTCCGGTGGATCCCAATCCCAATCCTGGTCCGGTGGATCCCAATCCCAATCCCAATCCCAGCCCCAATCCCAGTCCAGTTGGATCCCAATCCCAATCCCAGCCCCAATCCCAGTCCAGTTGGATCCCAATCCCAATCCTGGTCCGGTGGATCCCAATCCCAATCCCAGCCCCAATCCCAGTCCAGTTGGATCCCAATCCCAATCCCAATCCCAATCCCAGTCCAGTTGGATCCCAATCCCAATCCTGGTCCGGTGGATCCCAATCCCAATCCCAGCCCCAATCCCAGTCCAGTTGGATCCCAATCCCAATCCTGGTCCGGTGGATCCCAATCTCAATCCCAGCCCCAATCCCAGTCCAGTTGGTTCCCAATCCCAATCCCAATCCCGATCTGGTGGATCCCAATCCCAATCCAAGCCCCAATCCCAGTCCAGTTGGTTCCCAATCCCAGCCCCAATCCCGATCTGGTGGATCCCAATCCCAATCCCAGCCCCAATCCCAGTCCAGTTGGATCCCAATCCCAGCCCCAATCCTGGTCCGGTGGATCCCAATCCCAATCCCAGCCCCAATCCAGATCCTTTGGACCCCAACCCTAATCCCAATCCTGATCCCGGTCCGTTGGACCCCAATCCCAATCCCAATCCCGATCCCAGCCTCAATCCAGGTCCTTTGGACCCCAATCCCGATTCCAATCCTGAACCCGGTCCGTTGGATCCCAACCCCAATCCCGATCCCAATCCCGATCCCAGCCCCAATCCAGGTCCATTGGACCCCAATCCCAATCCAGGTCCTTTGGACCCCAACCCCAACCCCAATCCCAATCCCGATCCCGATCCCAATCTCGATCCCGGTCCATTGGACCCCAATCCCGATTCCAATCCTGAACCCGGTCCGTTGGATCCCAACCCCAATCCCGATCCCAATCCCGATCCCAGCCCCAATCCAGGTCCATTGGACCCCAATCCCAATCCAGGTCCTTTGGACCCCAACCCCAACCCCAATCCCAATCCCGATCCCGATCCCAATCTCGATCCCGGTCCATTGGACCCCAATCCCAATCCTGATCCCAATCCCAATCCAGGTCCTTTGGACCCCAATCCCAATCCCAACCCCAATCCCGATCCCAGCCCCAATCCAGGTCCTTTGGACCCCAATCCCAATCCCAGTCCCGATCCCAGCCCCAATCCGGGTCCTTTGGACCCCAATCCCAATCCCAATCCCAGCCCCAATCCCGGTCCTTTGGACCCCAATCCCAATCCCAATCCCGATCCCAGACCCAATCCCGGTCTGTTGGACCCCAATCCCAATCCCAGCCCCAATCCAGGTCCTTTGGACCCCAATCCCAATCCCAATCCCAATCCCGATCCCAATCCCAATCCAGGTCCATTGGACCCCAATCCCAACCCCAATCCCAATCCCAATCCCAACCCCAATCCCAACCCCAATCCCGATCCCGATCCCGATCCCAATCCCAATCCAGGTCCATTGGACCCCAACCCCAATCCCAATCCCAATCCAGGTCCCAATCCCGATCCCAGCCCCAATCCAGATTCTTTGGACCCCAATCCCAATCCCAATCCCGATCCCGGTCCATTGGACCCCAATCCCAATCCCAATCCCGATCCCAGCCTCAATCCAGGTCCTTTGGACCCCACTCCCAATCCCAACCCCAATCCCAATCCCAGTCTGTTAGACTCCAATCCCAACCCCAATTCCAATCCCGGTCCGTTAGACCCCAATCCCAATCCCAATCCAGGTCCTTTGGACCCCAATCCCGATCCCAACCCCAATCCCAATCCCAACCCCAATCCCGATCCCAATCCCTATCCAGGTCCATTGGACCCCAACCCCAATCCCAATCCCGATCCTGGTCCGTTGGACCCCAATCCCAATCCCAATCCAGGTCCTTTGGACCCCAATCCCAATCCCAATCCCGATCCCAGCCCCAGTCCAGGTCCTTTGGACCCCAACCCCAACCCCAACCCCAATCCCAATCCGTTAGACCCCAACCCCAATCCCAATCCAGGTCCTTTGGACCCCAATCCCAATCCCAACCCTAATCCCAATCCCAATCCCGATCCCAATCCCAATCCAGATCCTTTGGACCCCAATCCCGATCCCAACCCCGATCCCAATCCCAATCCCAATCCCGATCCCAGCCCCAATACAAGTCCTTTGGACCCCAACCCCAATCCCGATCCCAATCCCAATCCCAATCCCAGTCTGTTAGACCTCATTCCCAGTCCGTTAGACCCCAATCCCAATCCCAATCCAGGTCCATTGGACCCCAATCCCAATCCCAATCCCGATCCCAATCCCAATCCAGGTCCTTTGGACCCCAATCCCGATCCCAATCCCAATCCCAATCCCAATCCAGATCCTTTGGATCCCAACCCCAACCCCAATCCCGATCCCAATCCCGATCCCGGTCCGTTGTGTCCCGCTCCGGTTCGGTTCCGGTTCCCACCTGCGGTTGGAGATGGTCGGATCGGATCGGATCGGATCGGATCGGATCGGATCGGGTCGGCACCGGGAGGGGCTGAGGGGGGCTCCGATCCCACAGGGACATTTATAACCACGGGGAGACCCCGCCCCAAATGGGGGGGGGCAACCGGGGAGGGGGGGCGGGGGGTGCACAGGGGGGGGTTCCGATGGGCGTCTGTGGTGGAGGGGGGAATAAAGGGGGGCACAGAGGGGGGGTCGGGGGGCGGTCTGGGGTGGCACGGAGGGGGGTGGGGGGGTTCTGGGGGGGGTCGGGGTGGCACTAAAAGGGGTCTGGGGGGGTCTGGGGGGGATCTGGGGGGCTCAAAGGGGGTGTGGGAGGGGTCTCAAAGGGGGTCTGGGGGGGTCTGGGGGGGTCGGGGTGGCACTAAAAGGGGTCTGGGGGGGTCTGGGGGGTCGGGATGGCACTAAAAGGGGTCTGGGGGGGTCTGGGGGGGCTCAAAGGGGCTGGGGGGGTTCTGGGGGGGGTCAGGGTGGCACTAAAAGGGGTCTGGGGGGGTCTGGGGGGGGTCGGAAGGGGTCTTGGGGGGTCCGGGGTGGCACTAAAAGGGGTCTGGGGGGGTCTGGGGGGGATCTGGGGGGGTCTGGGGGGGGTCTGGGGGGGTCTGGGGGGGTCGGGAGGGGTCTGGGGGGGTCTGGGGGGTGTCAGGGTGGCACTAAAAGGGGTCTGGGGTGGCACCGAGGGGGCTGGGGGGGTTCTGGGGGGGGTCGGGGTGGCACTAAAAGGGGTCTGGGGGGGTCTGGGGGGGTCTGGGGGGGTCGGGGTGGCACTAAAAGGGGTCTGGGGGGGTCTGGGGGGGGGTCTGGGGTGGTCTGGGGGGGGTCGGGGTGGCACTAAAAGGGGTCTGGGGGGGTCGGAAGGGGTCTGGGGGGGTCTGGGGGGGTCGGAAGGGGTCTGGGGGGGTCTGGGGGGGTCGGGATGGCACTAAAAGGGGTCTGGGGGGGTCGGAAGGGGTCTGGGGGGGTCTGGGGAGGTCGGGATAGCACTAAAAGGGGGCTGGGGGGGTCGGAAGGGGTCGGGGTGGCACTAAAAGGGGTCTGGGGGGGATCTGGGGGGCTCAAAGGGGGTGTGGGGGTTCTGGGGGGGGTCGGGGTGGCACTAAAAGGGGTCTGGGGGGGTCGGGATGGCACTAAAAGGGGTCTGGGAGGGTCTGGGGGGGATCTGGGGGGGTCTGGGGGGGTCTGGGGGGGTCTGGGGGGGGTCGGGGTGGCACTAAAAGGGGTCTGGGGGGGTCTGGGGGGGGTCTGGGGGGGATCTGGGGGGGCTCAAAGGGGGTGTGGGGGTTCTGGGGGGGAGGTCTGGGGAGGTCGGGAGGGGTCTAGGGGGGTCTGGGGGGGGTCGGGGTGGCACTAAAAGGGGTCTGGGGGGGTCTGGGAGGGTCTGGGGGGGTCGGGGTGGCACTAAAAGGGGTCTGGGGGGGTCGGGGTGGCACTAAAAGGGGTCTGGGGGGGTCGGAAGGGGTCTAGGGGGGTCTGGGGGGGGTCGGGGTGGCACTAAAAGGGGGCTGGGGGGGTCTGGGAGGGTCTGGGGGGGTCGGGGTGGCACTAAAAGGGGTCTGGGGGGGTCGGGGTGGCACTAAAAGGGGTCTGGGGGGGTCGGAAGGGGTCTAGGGGGGTCTGGGGGGGGTCGGGGTGGCACTAAAAGGGGGCTGGGGGGGTCGGAAGGGGTCTGGGGTGGTCTGGGGGGGGTCGGGATGGCACTAAAAGGGGTCTGGGGGGTCGGAAGGGGGTCTGGGGGGGTCTGGGGGGGTCTGGGGGGGGTCGGGATGGCACTAAAAGGGGTCTGGGGGGGTCTGGGGGGGGGATCGGGGGGGGTCTGGGGGGTCGGGGTGGCACTAAAAGGGGTCTGGGGGGGTCTGGGGGGGGTCGGGATGGCACTAAAAGGGGTCTGGGGGGGGTCTGGGGGGCACCTGGGGGGGTCGGGAGGGGTCTGGGGGGGGTAAGGGGGTCTGGGGGGGTCTGGGGGGGTCGGGGTGGCAGTAAAAGGGGTCTGGGGGGGTCTGGGTTGGCACAGAGGGGTCTTGGGGGGGGGTCTGGGGGGGGTCGGGATGGCACTAAAAGGGGTCTGGGGGGAGTCTGGGGAGGTCGGGATAGCACTAAAAGGGGTCTGGGGGGGGTCTGGGGGGCACCTGGGGGGGTCGGGAGGGGTCTGGGGGGGTAAGGGGGTCTGGGGGGGTCTGGGGGGGTCGGGGTGGCAGTAAAAGGGGTCTGGGGGGGTCTGGGTTGGCACAGAGGGGTCTTGGGGGGGGGTCTGGGGGGACTTCTGGGGGGGCTCAGAGGGGTCTGTGGGGGGTCTTGGGGTCGGGAGGGGGTCCAGGGTGCCACTGAAGGGTCTAGGGGGGATCTGGGGGGGCGTCGAGTTGGCACTGAGAGGGGTCTGGGGGGCTCGGGGGGGTCGGGAGGGGTCTGGGGGGGTCCAAGGTGGCATTGAGGGGTCTTGGGGGGGGGTCTGGGGGGTCTGGGGGGCTCAGAGGGGTCTGGGGGGGGTCTGGGGGGTCTGGGGGGCTCAGAGGGGTCTGGGGGGGGTCGGGGGGGTCGGGAGGGGTCTAGGGGGGTCCAGGGCGGCATTGAGGGGTCTTGGGGGGGGTCCTGGGGGTCTGGGGGGGGTCTGGGGGGGGCTCAGAGGGGTCTGGGGGTCGGGAGGGGTCTGGGGGGATCCAGGGTGGCATTGAGGGGTCTTGGGGGGGGTCTTGGGGGTCTGGGGGGGGTCTGGGGGGGTCCAAGGTGGCATTGAGGGTCTTGGGGGGGGTCTGGGGGGGGCTCAGATGGGTCTGGGGGGTCTGGGGGGGGTCTGGGGGGTCCAGGGTGGCATTGAGGGGTCTTGGGGGGGGGTCTGGGGGTCGGGAGGGGTCCGGGGGGGGTCCAAGGTGGCATTGAGGGGTCTTGGGGGGGGTCTGGGGGGGGCTCAGAGGGGTCTGGGGGGGGTCTGGGGGGAGGTCTTGGGGGTCTTCGGAGGGGCTTAGAGGGGTCCAGGTTGGCATTGAGGGGTCTTGGGGGGGGTCTGGGGGTCGGGAGGGGTCTGGGGGGTCCAGGGTGGCATTGAGGGGTCTTGGGGGGGGTCTGGGGGATCTGGGGGGGGCTCAGAGGGGTCTGGGGGGGTCCGGGTTGGCACAGAGGGGTCTGGGGGGGTCCAGGTTGGCATTGAGGGGTCTTGGAGGGGGTCTGGGGGGGGCTCAGAGGGGTCTGGGGGAGGTCTTGGGGTCGGGAGGGGGTCCAGGGTGGCATTGAGGGGTCTTGGGGGGGGTCTGGGGGGTCTGGGGGGCTCAGAGGGGTCGGTGGGGTCGAGAGGGGTCTGGGGGGGTCCATGGTGACATTGAGGGGTCTTGGGGGGGGTCTGGGGGGTCTGGGGGGGGGCTCAGAGGGGTCTGGGGGGGTCTTGGGGTCGGGAGGGGTCTGGAGGGTCCAGGGTGGCATTGAAGGGTCTTGGGGGGGGGTCTGGTGGGTCTGGGGGGGGTCTGGGGGTTCCAGGGTGGCATTGAGGGGTCTTGGGGGGGGTCGAGGGGGTCTGGGAGGGGTCCAGGGTGACATTGAGGGGTCCTGGGGGGGGGTCTGGGGGGTCTGGGGGGGTCTGGGGGGGGTCTGGGGGGGTCTTGGGGGTCTTCGGAGGGGTCTGGGGTGTCCAGGTTGGCATTGAAGGGTCTTGGGGGGGGGGTCTGGGGGGTCTGGGGGGGGCTCAGAGGGGTCTGGGGGGGGGTCTTGAGGTCGGAAGGGGTCTGGGGGGTCCAGGGTGGCATTGAGGGGTCTTGGGGGGGGGTCTGGGGGGCTCAGAGGGGTCTGGGGGGGGTCTTGGGGTCGGGAGGGGGTCCAGGGTGGCATTGAGGGGTCTTGGGGGGGTCGGGGGGGTCGAGGGGTTACAAAGGAGGGGGGGGGTCTGGAGAAGGAGAGGGGGGGGGTTGGGGGGGTCCGAGGGGGGATATGGGGGTCGTGGGTGGGGGTCTGGGAGGGGGTCTGGGGGGATTTTGGGGGGGCTGGGGGGGTTTTGGGGGGGGGGCACAGAGGAGGAGCCGGGGGTAATTTGAGGGCAGCCGGGGGGGGGGCAAAGAAAGGGGGCGGGGGTCGGGGGGGGGTGGGTATGGGAGGTCCTTGTGTGGGGGGGGGGGGCAATGAGGGAGGTCTGGGGAGTGTTGGGGGTCCGATAGGGGGGTTGGGGGGGTCCGGGGGGGGCTCAAATGGGGGTCTGGGGGGGTGGGGGGGGGGGCTGTAAGGTTTGGGGGGGCTTGGAATTGAGGGGGGGGCTGGATGGACTGGGGGGGGCAGATGGAATGGGGGGAGCTGGGGGGGTCTGGGGGGTCTTGGGATGAGTTTGGGGGGGGTCTGGGGGTATCTGGGGGCTGGGGGGGGGGGGCTGAGGGGTCTTGGAAGGGGTTTGGGACGGGTTTGGGGGGGTCTTGGGGGGTCTTGGGGGGTCTGGGGGGTCTGGGGGGGTCTTGGGAGGGGTCTGGGGGGTCTTGGGACGGGTTTTGGGGGGGTCTGGGGGGGTCTTGGGATGGGTCTGGGGGGATTTTGGGGGGTCTTGGGGGGTTTTGGGGAGACTGGGGGGGTCTTGGGATGGGTCTGGGGGGTCTGGGGGGGGGTTGGAGGGGTCTTGGAAGGGGTTTGGGGGGGTCTAGGGGGGTCTTGGGGGGTCTTGGTAGGGGTCTGTGGGGGTCTGGGGGGTCTGGGGGGGTCTTGGGACGGGTTTGGGGGTTTTGGGGGGGTCTTGGGGGGGTCTTGGAGGGGGTCTGGGGGGTCTGGGGGGTCTGGGGGGGTCTTGGGGGGGGTCTTGGAGGGGGTTTTGGGGGGTCTTGGGGGGTCTTGGGGTCTGGGGGGGGTCCGAGGGGGTCTTGGGATGGGGCTGGGGGGATTTTGGGGGGTCTGGGGGGTTTTGGGTGGACTGGGGGGTCTTGGAGGGGGTCTGGGGGGGTTTAGGGGGGTCTTGGGGGCTGGGGGGGTCTTGGGAGGGGTCTGGGGGGGTCTGGGGGGTCTGGAGGGGGTTGGAGGGGTCTTGGAAGGGGTTTGGGGGGATCTTGGGGGGTCTTGGGGGCTGGGGGGGGTCCGAGGGGATCTTGGGATGGGTCTGGGAGGGATTTGGGGGGTCTTGGAAGGGGTTTGGGGGGATCTGGGGGGGGTCTTGGGGGACTTGGGGGGGTCTGAGGGGTTTGGGGGGGACTGGGGGGGGCCTTGGGAGGGGTCTGGGGGGGTCTGGGGGGGTCTTAGGAGGGGGCTGGGGGGTCTTGGGAAGGGTTTGGGGGGGGTCTGGGGGTGTCTGCGGGGTCTGGGGGGGTCTTGGGAGGGGTCTGGGGGGGTCTAGGGGGTCTTGGAAGGGGTTTGGGGGGGTTTAGGGAGGGTTTGGGGGGTCTGGGGGGGTCTTGGGATGGGTCTGGGGGGTCTGGGGTGGGGTTGGAGGGGTCTTGGAAGGGGTTTGGGGGGGTCTAGGGGGGTCTTGGGGGGTCTTGGTAGGGGTCTGGGGGGGTCTGGGGGGCTCTTAGGAGGGGTCTGGGGGGGTCTGGGGGGTCTGGGGGGGTCTTGGGACGGGTTTGGGGGGCTCTGGGAGGGTCTTGGAGGGGGTCTGGGGGGGTTTAGAGGGGTCTTGGGGGGACTGGGGGGGTCTTGGGAGGGGTCTGGGGGGGTCTGGGGGGGTTTGAGGGGGTCTTGGGATGGGTCTGGGGGGTCTGGGGGCTCTGAGAGGGTCTGGGGGGCTCTGAGGGTTGGGGAGGGGGTGGTCTTGAGAGGGGGCTGGGGGGGGGTTGGAGGGGTCTTGGAAGGGGTTGGAAGGGTCTGGGGGGTCTTGGGACGGGTTTGGGGGGGGTCTGGGGGTATCTGGGGGCTGGGGGGGGGTTGGAGGGGTCTTAGAAGGGGTTTGGGGGGATCTTGGGGGGTCTTGGGGGCTGGGGGGGGTCCGAGAGGGTCTTGGGATGGGGCTGGGGGGGCTGGGGGGGTCTATAGAGGGGGCTGGGGGGGGTTTCTGGGGGGTCTGGGGGGGTCTCGGGGGGGGTCTCGGAGGGGGTCTGGGGGGATTTTGGGGGGTCTTGGGATGGGTCTGGGGGATCTGGGGTGGGGTTGGAGGGGTCTTGGAAGGGGTTTGGGGGGGTCTAGGGGGGTCTTGGGGGGTCTTGGTAGGGGTCTGGGGGGTCTGGGGGGTCTGGGGGGGTCTTGGGACGGGTTTGGGGGGGTTTAGGGGAGTCTTGGGGGGTCTTGGTAGGGATCTGGGGGGGTCTGGGGGGTCTGGGGGGGTCTTGGGACGGGTTTGGGGGGCTCTGGGGGGGTCTTGGAGGGGGTCTGGGGGGGTTTAGGGGGGTCTTGGGGGCTGGGGGGGTCTTGGGACGGGTTTGGGGGGGGTCTGGGGGTATCTGGGGGCTGGGGGGGGGGTTGGAGGGGTCTTAGAAGGGGTTTGGGGGCATCTTGGGGGGTCTTGGGAGCTGGGGGGGGTCCGAGGGGGTCTTGGGATGGGTCTGGGGGGGCTGGGGGGGGGGTTTCTGGGGGGTCTGGGGAGGGTCTTGGAAGGGGGCTGGGGGGTTTTGGGGGGACTGGGGGGGTCTTGGGATGGGTTGGGGGGGTTTAGGGGGGTCTTGGGGGGTCTTGGGATGGGTTTGGGAGGGGTCTGGGGGGGTCTTGGGGTCTGGGGGGGGTCCGAGGGGGTCTTGGGATGGGTCTGGGGGGGCTGGGGGGGTCTTTAGAGGGGGCTGGGGGGGGTTTCTGGGGGGTCTGGGGGGGTCTGGGGATGGGTCTGGGGGGTCTGGGGGGGGTTGGAGGGGTCTTGGAAGGGGTTTGAGGGGGTCTAGGGGGGTCTTGGGGGCCTGGGGGGGTCTTGGGAGGGGTCTGGAGGGATTTTGGGGGGGCTGGGGGGGTCTTGGGACGGGTCTGGGGGGTTTCTGGGGGGTCTAGGATCCTTAATGGGATCCTTAATGGGATCCTTAATGGGATCATTAATGGGGTCCTTAATGGGATCCATACTGTGATTCATACTGGGATCATTAATGGGATCCATACTGGGGTCCTTAATGTGATCCATACTGGGAGCACTGGAATCCTTAATGGGATCATTAATGGGGTCCATACTGGGATCATTAATGGGATCATTAATGGGATCCTTAATGGGATCCTTAATGGGATCATTAATGGGATCCTTAATGGGATCCATACTGGGAGCACTGGGATCATTACTGGGATCATTAAAGGGATCCATACTGGGATCCTTAATGGGATCATTAATGGGATCCTTACTGGGATCATTAATGGGATCCTTAATGGGGTCCTTAATGGGATCATTAATGGGATCCTTAATGGGATCATTAATGGGATCATTAATGGAATCATTAATGGGACCATTAATGGGATAATTAATGGGATCCTTAATGGGGTCCATACTGGGATCATTAATAGGATCCTTAATGGGATCCTTACTGGGATCATTAATAGGATCATTAATGGGATCCTTAATGGGATCGTTAATGGGATCCTTAATGGGGTCCATACTGTGATCCTTAATGGGGTCCTTAATGGGATCATTAATGGGGTCCTTAATGGGATCATTAATAGGATCATTAATGGGATCCTTAATGGGATCATTAATGGGATCGTTAATAGGATCCTTAATGGGGTCCATACTGGGATCCTTAATGGGATCCTTAATGGGATCCTTACTGGGGTCCTTAATGGGATCCTTAATGGGATCCTTAATGGGATCCTTACTGGGATCCTTAATGGGATCATTAATAGGATCCTTAATGGGATCATTAATGGGATCCTTAATGGGATAATTAATGGGATCCTTAATGGGATTATTTAATGGGAGCATTAATGGGATCCTTAATGGGATCATTAATGGGGTCCATACTGGGATCATTAATGGGATCCTTAATGGGATCCTTAATGGGGTCATTAATGGGATCATTAATGGGATCATTAATGGGGTCATTAATGGGATCCTTACTGGGATCCTTAATGGGATCTATACTGGGATCATTAACAGGATCCTTAATGGAAACATTAATGGGATCCTTAATGGGGTCATTAATAGGATCCTTAATGGGATCCATACTGGGATCATTACTGGGATCATTAATGGGATCCTTAATGGGATCATTAATGGGATCCTTAATGGGATCATTAATGGGATCATTAATGGGGCCCATACTGGGAACATTAATGGGATCCTTACTGGGATAATTAATGGGATCATTAATGGGATCCATACTGGGATCATTAATGGGATCCTTAATGGGATCCTTAATGGGATCCTTAATGGGATCCTTAATGGGATCATTACTGGGATCATTAATGGGATCATTAATGGGATCATTACTGGGATCCTTAATGGGGTCCTAAATGGGGTCCATACTGGGATCATTAATAGGATCCTTAATGGGATAATTAATGGGATCATTAATGGGATCCTTAATGGGATCCTTAATGGGATCATTAATGGGATCATTAATGGGATCATTAATGGGGTCCATACTGGGATCCTTACTGGGTTCCTTAATGGGATCCTTAATGGGGTCCATACTGGGATCCTTACTGGGATCCTTTATGGGATCCTTAATGGGGTCTATACTGGGTTCCTTAATGGGATCCTTACTGGGTTCCTTAATGGGGTCCATACTGGGATCATTAATAGGATCCTTAATGGGATCCTTAATGGGGTCCTTAATGGGGTCCATACTGGGATCATTAATGGGATCCATACTGGGATCATTAATGGGATCCTTAATGGGATCCTTAATGGGATCATTACTGGGATCATTAATGGGATCCTTAATGGGGTCCTTACTGGGATCCTTAATGGGGTCCATACTGGGATCCTTAATGGGATAATTAATGGGATCCTTAATGGGATCATTAATGGGGTCCTTAATGGGATCCTTAATGGGATCATTAATGGGATCATTAATGGGATCATTAATGGGATCCATAATGGGATCCTTACTGGGATCCATACTGGGATCCTTAATGGGGTCCATACTGGGATCCTTAATGGGATCATTAATGGGATCCTTAATGGGATCCTTAATGGGATCATTAATGGGATCATTAATGGGGTCCATACTGGGATCATTAATGGGATCCTTAATGGGACCATTAATGGGATCATTAATGGGATCCATACTGGGATCATTAATGGGGTCTTTAATGGGGTCATTAATAGGATCCATACTGGGATCATTAATGGGATCATTAATGGGGTCCATACTGGGATCCTTAATGGGATCATTAATGGGATCCTTAATGGGATCATTAATGGGGTCCATACTGGGATCCTTACTGGGATCATTAATGGGATCATTAATGGGATCATTAATGGGGTCATTAATGGGGTCCATACTGGGCTCCTTAATAGGATCCTTAATGGGATCATTAATAGGATCCTTAATGGGATCCATACTGGGATCATTAATAGGATCCTTAATGGGATCCATACTGGGATCATTAATAGGATCCTTAATGGGAACATTAATGGGGTCATTAATAGGATCCATACTGGGAA
>NW_028189085.1:0-55786 GCF_054131305.1 Coturnix japonica | reverse complement strand
ATATGGGGGGGGGGGGTCAGACCCATAAGTGACAACATTGAGCCCCCCGGCCCCATAGAGACCCCATAGAGTCCCATAGGGACCCATAGAGACCCCATAGACCCCCATAGGGACCCCATAGACCCCCATAGAGTCCCCATAGACCCCCATAGGGACCCCATAGAGTCCCCATAGAGCCCTATAGAGACCCCATAGACCCCCATAGGGACCCATAGAGACCCCATAGAAACCCATAGAGTCCCATAGAGTCCCATAGGGACCCATAGAGACACCATACAGTCCCATAGAGCCCCATAGAGCCCTATAGACCCCCATAGGGACCCATAGAGCCCCATAGACCCCCATAGGGACCCCATAGAGCCCCCATAGAGTCCCATAGAGCCCCATAGAACCCCATAGAGCCCCACAGAGTCCCATAGACCCCCATAGGCCCCCATAGACCCCCTATAGAGTCCCATAGACCCCCCATACAGACCCCATAGAGTCCCATAGACCCCCATAGAGCCCTATAGAAACCCCATAGACCCCCATAGAGACCAATAGACCCCCATAGACCCCCATAGAGACCCATAGAGTCCCACAGACCCCCATAGAGCCCCATAGAGTCCCATAGACCCCCATAGGGACCCATAGAGACCCCATACAGTCCCATAGACCCCCATAGAGTCCCATAGAGACCCATAGAAACCCCATAGTGACCCATAGAGCCCCATAGACCCCCATAGTGACCCATAGAGACCCCATAGAGTCCCATAGAGCCCTATAGGGACCCATAGAGCCCTATAGGGACCCCATAGAGACCCCATAGACCCCCATAGAGTCCCATAGAGCCCCATAGAGCCCCATAGAGCCCCATAGAGCCCCATAGGACCCCATAGAGTCCCATAGACCCCCATAGGGACCCATAGAGACCCATAGACCCCCATAGGGACCCCATAGAGTCCCATAGACCCCCATAGAGACCCCATAGAGCCCTATAGGGACCCATAGAGACCCATAGACCGCCATAGGGACCCATAGAGACCCCATAGAGCCCTATAGACACCCCAAAGACCCCCATAGAGCCCCATAGAGACCCACAGAGCCCCACAGAAACCCCATAGACCCCCATAGAGACCCCATAGAGCCCTATAGACACCCCATAGACCCCCATAGAGACCCATAGACCCCCATAGAGACCCATAGAAACCCCATAGACCCCCATAGAGACCCATAGACCCCCATAGAGACCCCATAGGGACCCATAGAGCCCCATAGACCCCCATAGAGCCCCATAGAGTCCCATAGAGCCCCCATAGAGTCCCATAGGGACCCATAGAGACCCCATAGAGTCCTATAGACACCCCATAGACCCCCATAGAGACCCATAGAGCCCCATAGACCCCCATAGGGACCCATAGAGCCCCATAGACCCACTATAGAGCCCCTATAACGCCCCATATCCCCCCATATCCCCCCCATATCCCCCCTATATCCCCCCATATAACCCTATATCCCCCTATATAACCCCATATCCCCCCTTATATCCCCTATATCCCCTATATCCCCCTATATCCCCTATATCCCCCTATATAACCCCATATTCCCCCCCCCCCCATTACCCTTCCTCTCGCTTCCCGCCATCTTTCGAACCGCCGGAAGTGACGTCAGGCGGGAATCCACTTCCGTGGCGGAAGTGACGCCATCAACCGGCGACCCCGGAAGTGCCGCGCCAACGGGGCAGGAGCGTGTCGCCATAGGAGAGCCGGGTATATAGGGGTCTATGGGGGAATATAGGGGGTCTATGGGGGATATGGGGTCTCTATGGGGCTCTATGGAGGGATATGGGGTCTCTATGGGGGTCTATGGGGGGATATGGGGTCTCTATGGGGCTCTATGGAGGGATATGGGGTCTCTATGGGGGTCTATGGGGGGATATGGGGTCTCTATGGGGGGATATGGGGTCTCTATGGGGCTCTATGGGGGGATATGGGGTCTCTATGGGGGTCTATGGAGGGATATGGGGTCTCTATGGGGGTCTATGGGGGGATATGGGGTCTCTATGGGGGGATATGGGGTCTCTATGGGGCTCTATGGGGGGATATGGGGGTCTCTATGGGGGTCTATGGAGGGATATGGGGTCTCTATGGGGGTCTATGGGGGGATATGGGGTCTCTATGGGGGGATATGGGGTCTCTATGGGGCTCTATGGGGGGATATGGGGTCTCTATGGGGGTCTATGGAGGGATATGGGGTCTCTATGGGGGTCTATGGGGGGATATGGGGTCTCTATGGGGGGATATGGGGTCTCTATGGGGCTCTATGGGGGGATATGGGGTCTCTATGGGGGTCTATGGGGGGATATGGGGTCTCTATGGGGGTCTATGGGGGGATATAGGGGTCTCTATGGGTCTCTGTGGGGGGATATGGGGTCTCTATGGGGGTCTATGGGGGGATATGGGGTCTCTATGGGGGTCTATGGAGGGATATGGGGTCTCTATGGGGCTCTATGGGGGGATATGGGGTCTCTATAGGGGTCTATGGAGGGATATGGGGTCTCTATGGGGGTCTATGGGGGGATATAGGGTCTCTATGGGGCTCTATGGGGGGATATGGGGTCTCTATGGGGCTCTATGGGGGGATATGGGGGTCTCTATGGGGGTCTATGGGGGAATATAGGGTCTCTATGGGGCTCTATGGGGGATATGGGGTCTCTATGGGGGTCTATGGAGGGATATGGGGTCTCTATGGGGGGTCTATGGGGGGATATGGGGTCTCTATGGGGGTCTATGGGGGGATATAGGGTCTCTATGGGGGTCTATGGGGGGATATAGGGTCTCTATGGGGCTCTATGGGGGGATATGGGGTCTCTATGGGGGTCTATGGGGGTCTATGGGGGGATATAGGGGGTCTATGGGGGATATGGGGTCTCTATGGGGGGGATATGGAGGGATATAGGGTCTCTATGGGGCTCTATGGGGGGATATGGGGTCTCTATAGGGTGTCTATGGGGACCTATGGGGGTCTATGGGATCTATGGGGGTCTATGGTGGGATATGGGGTCTCTATGGGGGTCTATGGAGGGATATGGGGCGCTATGGGCTCTATGGGGGTCTATTGGTGGATATGGGGGCTCTATGGGGTCATATGGGGCTCTATGGGGGGTCTATGGAGGGATAATGGGGTCTATGGGGGGATATGAGGGGATATGGAGCTCTATGGGGTGTCTATGGGGGCTATGGGGCTCTATGGGGTAATATAGGGGGTCTATGGGGCTCTATGGGGTGATATGGGGGGTCTATAGGGTGTCTATGGGGACCTATGGGGGTCTATGTGGATCTATGGGGATCTATGGGGGCTATGGGGGTCTATGGGGGGTCTATGGGGTCTCATTGGGGTCTATGGGGGCATATGGGGCTCTATGGGGTAATATAGGGGGTCTATGGGGCTCTATGGGGTGATATGGGGGGTCTATAGGGTGTCTATGGGGACCTATGTGGGGCTATGGGGGTCTATGTGGATCTATGGGGGTCTATGGGGGTCTATGGTGGGTCTATGGGTCTCTATGGGGGGTCTATGGGGGATGTATAGGGCTCTATGAGGCGATAATGGGGCTCAACAGGGGTCTATGGGGCTCTATGGGGGTCTATGTGGCTCTATGGGGGTCTATGGGGCTCTATGGGGGGTCTATGGAGGGATAATGGGGGTCTATGGGGGGATATGAGAGGATATGGAGCTCTATGGGGTGTCTATGGGGGGCTATGGGGCTCTGTGGGGTAATATAGGGGGTCTATGGGGCTCTATGGGGTGATATGGGGGGTCTATAGGGTGTCTATGGGGACCTATGGGGGGCTATGGGGATCTATGGGGATCTATGGGGGTCTATGGGTCTCTATGGGGGGTCTATGGGGGATGTATGGGGCTCTATGAGGCGATAATGGGGCTCAACGGGGGTCTATGGGGCTCTATGGGGGTCTGTGTGGCTCTATGGGGGTCTATGGGGCTCTATGGGGGTCTATGGGGCTCTATGGGGGTCTATGTGGCTCTATGGGGGTCTATGGGGCTCTATGGGGGGTCTATGGAGGGATAATGGGGGTCTATGGGGGGATATGAGGGGATATGGAGGGATAATGGGGGTCTATGGGGGGATATGAGAGGATATGGAGCTCTATGGGGTGTCTATGGGGGGCTATGGGGCTCTGTGGGGTAATATAGGGGGTCTATGGGGCTCTATGGGGTGATATGGGGGGTCTATAGGGTGTCTATGGGGACCTATGGGGGGCTATGGGGATCTATGGGGGTCTATGGTGGGTCTATGGGTCTCTATGGGGGGTCTATGGGGGATGTATGGGGCTCTATGAGGCGATAATGGGGCTCAACGGGGGTCTATGGGGCTCTATGGGGGTCTATGGGTCTCTATGGGGCGCTAAGGGGTTCCCTATGGGGCTATAAGGGGTCGCTATGGGGCTGAGGTTGTGGGTCTGCCCCACAGATCTATGGGGCTGTGTAAGTGCCCCCGGCGCCGCGTGACGCCGCTGTTCTGCTTCGAGCATCGAGTCAACGTCTGCGAGAGCTGCATGCTCAGCAACCACCCCAAGGTGCCCATGTGGGGCGGATATGGGGCGGTTATGGGGCGGATATGGGGCAGATATGGGGTCTATGGGGCGGATATGGGGCAGATATGGGGTCTATGGGGCAGATATGGGGCCTGTGGGGGGGTTATGGGGCGGATATGGGGTCTATGGGGCAGATATGGGGCCTGTGGGGTGGATATGGGGCGGATATGGGGTCTATGGGACAGATACGGGGCGGATATGGGGAAGATATGGGGCCTATGGGGTGGATATGGGGCCTATGGGGTGGTTATGGGGCAGATATGGGGCGGTTATGGGGCCTGTGGGGTGGATATGGGGCAGATATGGGGTGGTTATGGGGCCTATGGGGTGGTTATGGGGCAGATATGGGGCGGATACGGGGAAGATATGGGGCCAATGGGGCAGATATGGGGGTATGGGGGCTGGATATGGGGCCTATGGGGTGGTTATGGGGTGGATTTGGGGCGGATATGGGGGTATGGGGGGCGGATATGGGGTCTATGGGGGCAGATATGGCGATATGGGGGGCGGATATGGGGCCTATGTGGTGGATATGGGATCTGTGGGGCGGATATGGGATCTGTGGGGCAGATATGGGGTCTATGGGGCTGATATGGGGTCTATGGGGCGGATATGGGATCTATGGGGAGTCTATGGGATCTATGGGGTGGATATGGGATCTATGGGGAGGATATGGGATCTATAAGGTGGATATGGGATCTATGGGGTGGATATGGGATCTATAAGGTGGATATGTCCTATGGGGCTGATATGGGGCCGCCCCATATGGTCTGGTTGTGGGTCTGCCCCACTGATCCCCCCTATTTGCAGTGCGTGGTACAGTCCTACCTGCGGTGGCTGCAGGACAGCGACTACGAACCCAACTGCCCCCTGTGTAACAGGGAGCTCAGGGCGGGGGACACCGTCAGGCTGGTCTGTTATGGTGAGGGGGGTTATGGGGGGATATGGGGCGGATAGGGGGCGGATATGGGGGGATATGGGGCAGATATGGGGCGGATATGGGGGGATATGGGGTGGATATGGGGGGTTATGGGGGGTTATGGGGGGATATGGGGGGATATGGGGCAGATATGGGGCAGATATGGGGCGGATATGGGGTTATATGGGGGGATATGGGGGGATATAGGGGGGATATGGGGGGATATGGGGTGGATATGGGGGGATATGGGGGGACATGGGGGGATATGGGGTGATATGGGGCGGATATGGGGGGACATGGGGGGATATGGGGTGATATGGGGCAGATATGGGGGGATATGGGGCAGATATGGGGGGATATGGGGCGGATATGGGGGGATATGGGGGGGATATGGGGGGATATGGGGGGATATGGGAGGATATGGGGGATATGGGGGGATATGGGGGGATATGGGAGGATATGGGGGATATGGGGTGATATGGGGGGATATGGGGGGATATGGGGCGGATATGGGGTGATATGGGGCAGATATGGGGGGATATGGGGCGGATATGGGGGGATATGGGGGGATATGGGGCGGATATGGGGTTATATGGGGCAGATATGGGGTGGTTATGGGGTGATATGGGGCAGATATGGGGCGGATATAGGGTTATATGGGGGGATATGGGGCAGATATGGGGCGGATATGGGGGGATATGGGGTGGATATGGGGTGATATGGGGCAGATATGGGGGGATATGGGGCGGATATGGGGTGATATGGGGTGGATATGGGGTGATAGAGGGCGGATATGGGGTGATATGGGGGGATATGGGGCGGATATGGGGGGTAATGGGGTGGTTAAAGGGGGATATGGGGTGGATATGGGGGATATGGGGGGATATGGGGTGATAGGGGGCGGATATGGGAGGTAATGGGGTGGTTAAAGGGGGATATGGGGTGGATATGGGGGGTATGGGGGGATATAGGGGGGTAATGGGGTAGTTAAAGGGGGATATGGGGAGTGTGGGGTGGATATGGGGTGGTTATGGGCGGATATGGGGTAGATATGGCTCCCAATGTATTTCAATGGCTCCCTATGGATCCCGTTGTAATTCCCCTCCCAGCCGCTGGGTGTCGCTGTTCCCTATGGCCCCCAATGGCTCTCAATGTATCTCAATGACTCCCTATGGATCTGGTTGCAATTCCCCTCCCATCCGCTGGGTGTCGCTGTTCCCTATGTCCCCCATTGTCTCCCTATGTATCTCAATGGCTCCCATTATCCCCTATGGATCTGGTTGCAATTCCCCTCCCATCCGCTGGGTGTCGCTGTTCCCTATATCCCCCATTGTCTCCCTATATCCCCCTATGTACCGTTGTAATTCCCCTCCTGGCCGCTGGGTGTCGCTGTTCCCTATATCCCCCAATGGCTCCCATTATCCCCTATGGGCCGGGTTGCAATTCCCCTCCCGTCCACACGGTGTCGCTGTTCCCTATGTGTTTCAATGGCTCCCATTATCCACTATGGTCCGCATTGCAATTCCCCTCCTTGCCGCTGGGTGTCGCTGTTCCCTATGACTCCCTATGTATCTCAATGGCTCCCATTATCCCCTATGGATCTGGTTGTAATTCCCCTCCCATCCGCTGGGTGTCGCTGTTCCCTATGGCCCCCAATGGCTCCCAATGTATTTCAATGGCTCCCTATGGATCCCGTTGTAATTCCCCTCCCATCCGCTGGGTGTCGCTGTTCCCTATGTCCCCCAATGGCCCCATTATCCCCTATGGATCTGGTTGCAATTCCCCTCCCATCCGCTGGGTGCCGCTGTTCCCTATATCCCCCATTGTCTCCCTATATCCCCCTATGTACCGTTGTAATTCCCCTCCCGTCCACTGGGTGTCGCTGTTCCCTATGACTCCCTATGTATCTCAATGGCTCCCATTATCCCCTATGGATCTGGTTGCAATTCCCCTCCCATCCGCTGGGTGTCGCTGTTCCCTATGACTCCCTATGTATCTCAATGGCTCCCATTATCCCCTATGGATCTCGTTTCAATTCCCCTCCTTGCTGCTGGGTGTCGCTGTTGCCTATGTCCCCCATTGTCTCCCTATGTATCTCAATGGCTCCCATTATTCCCTATGGATCCCGTTGTAATTCCCCTCCCGTCCGCTGGGTGTCGCTGTTCCCTATGGCTCCCTATGTATCTCAATGGCTCCCATTATCCCCTATGGATCCCGTTGTAATTCCCCTCCCATCCGCTGGGTCTCGCTGTTCCCTATGGCCCCCAATGGCTCCCAATGTATTTCAATGGCTCCCTATGGATCCCGTTGTAATTCCCCTCCCGTCCGCTGGGTGTCGCTGTTCCCTATGGCCCCCAATTGCTCCCTATGTATCTCATTGTCTCCCATTATCCCCTATGGATCCCGTTGTAATTCCCCTCCCGTCCGCTGGGTGTCGCTGTTCCCTATGTCTCCCAATGGCTCCCATTATCCCCTATGGGCCGCATTGCAATTCCCCTCCCATCCTCTGGGTGTCGCTGTTCCCTATATCCCCCATTGTCTCCCTATGTATCTCAATGGCTCCCATTATCCCCTATGGATCTGGTTGCAATTCCCCTCCCATCCGCTGGGTGTCGCTGTTCCCTATGGCCCCCAATGGCTCCCATTATCCCCTATGGGCCGGGTTGCAATTCCCCTCCCGTCCACACGGTGGCGCTGTTCCCTATGTGTTTCAATGGCTCCCATTATCCCCTATGGGCCGCATTGCAATTCCCCTCCTTGCCGCTGGGTGTCGCTGTTCCCTATGTCCCCCAATGGCCCCATTATCCCCTATGGATCCCGTTGCAATTCCCCTCCCGACCACTGGGTGTCGCTGTTCCCTATGACTCCCTATGTATCTCAATGGCCCCATTATCCCCTATGGATCCCGTTGTAATTCCCCTCCCATCCGCTGGGTGTCGCTGTTCCCTATGTCCCCCATTGTCTCCCTATGTATCTCAATGGCTCCCATTATCCCCTATGGATCTGGTTGCAATTCCCCTCCCATCCGCTGGGTGTCGCTGTTCCCTATGGCCCCCAATGGCTCCCAATGTATCTCAATGGCTCCCATTATCCCCTATGGATCTGGTTGCAATTCCCCTCCCGTCCGCTGGGTGTCGCTGTTCCCTATGTCCTCCAATGGCTCCCAATGTATCTCAATGGCTCCCATTATCCCCTATGGATCTGGTTGCAATTCCCCTCCCATCCGCTGGGTGTCGCTGTTCCCTATGTCCCCCAATGGCTCCCAATGTATTTCAATGGCTCCCTATGGATCCCGTTGCAATTCCCCTCCCGTCCACTGGGTGTCGCTGTTCCCTATGACTCCCTATGTATCTCAATGGCTCCCATTATCCCCTATGGATCCCGTTGTAATTCCCCTCCTGTCCGCTGGGTGTCGCTGTTCCCTGTGTCCCCCATTGTCTCCCTATGTATCTCAATGGCTCCCATTATTCCCTATGGATCTGGTTGTAATTCCCCTCCCATCCGCTGGGTGTCGCTGTTCCCTATGTCCCCCATTGTCTCCCAATGTATTTCAATGGCTCCCTATGGATCCCGTTGTAATTCCCCTCCCGGCCGCTGGGTGTCGCTGTTCCCTATGGCTCCCTATGTATCTCAATGGCTCCCATTATCCCCTATGGATCCCGTTGTAATTCCCCTCCCATCCGCTGGGTGTCGCTGTTCCCTATGTCCCCCATTGTCTCCCTATGTATCTCAATGGCTCCCATTATCCCCTATGGATCCCGTTGTAATTCCCCTCCCGGCCGCTGGGTGTCGCTGTTGCAGACTTGTTCCACTGGCGCTGCCTCTCTACCCGTTACGTCTCGTTGCCCCCCCACACGGCTCCTTCCGGTTTCCGGTGCCCATCATGCAACGCTCCTCTTTTCCCACCCCCGGAATCACGTGGTCCCGTGGCCGACGCCCTTCGCTCCCGATTGGCCAACGTCGCTTGGGCCCGCCCAGGACTCGGGCTCCCATTGGTCGGTTGGGACACGCCCCCTTTTACACCCCCCCATTCATAAATTTACCCCCATTCATAAATTTACCCCCATTGGTTTTAATGAACCCCCATTAACCACCATTGGGATTAATTAATCCCCATTAATTACCATAGGGATTAATTAACCGCCATTAATCACCATTTATTTTAATTAATTACCCCCTCATTAAGCCCCATCCTCATTAATTACCCCCCTATTCATTACCCATCCTTAATGACCTCCTAATTAATGATCCTCCTTAATTACCCTCATTAATAACCCATCCTTAATTACCCTCATTAATTACTTATCCTTAATTGAACCTCATTAATGCCCCCTCATTAATGACCCCCCCCATTAATGACCCCATTCATTAACTCCCCCATTAATTACTAAGCCCTTTCATTAATGACCCCATTAATTCATTACCTCATTAATTAATTGCCTTGTTAATTAATGACCTCGTTAATTAATGACTTCATTGATTAATTAATATGTTAATTACCTGCAGATCGAAGACGCCGACGCTGAACCCGAACCATCGGATGGAAGTGAATGGGGGGAGAGCAGCGGTGAGACCCCAATAGAACTGAATGGACCCCAATAGAACCCAATGGAACCTATTAGACCCTAATAGACCCTAATAGAACTTAATGGACCCCAATAGACCCTAATAGACCCCAATAGACCCTAATGGACCCCAACAGACCCTAATGAACCCTAATGGACCCCAATAGACCCTAATGAACCCTAATAGACCCCAATGGACCCTAATAGACCCCAATGGACCCTAATAGACCCCAATAGACCCTAATGGATTCCAATGGAACCTAATGGACCCCAGTAGACCCTAATAGACCCCAATGGACCCTAATAGACCCCAATGGACCCTAATGAACCCTAATAGACCCCAATGGAACCTATTAGACCCTAATAGACCCCAATGGACCCTAATAGACCCCAATGGACCCTAATGAACCCTAATAGACCCCAATGGACCCCAGTAGACTCTAATAGACCCCAATGGACCCTAATAGACCCCAACAGACCCTAATAGACCCCAATGGAACCTAATAGACCCCAGTAGACCCTAATAGACCCCAATGGACCCTAATAGACCCCAACAGACCCTAATGGACCCCAATGGAACCTAATGGACCCCAATGGACCCTAATACACCCCAATGGACCCTAATGAACCCTAATAGACCCCAATGGACCCTAATAGACCCCAATGGACCCTAATAGACCCCAATAGACCCTAATGGACCCCAATGGACCCTAATGGATCTCAATGGACCCTAATAGACCCCAATGCAACCTAATGGACCCCAATGGAACCTAATAGACTCCAATAGACCCTGATGGACCCTAATAGACCCCAAATAGACCCCAAATGGACCCCAACCCCATAGCCCCCCCTAGACCCCATAGGATCCCCCCTACCCCATATCCACCCCATTTCCCACCCCATATCCCCCCCTCTGACCCCATATCTCCCATATCCCCCCCCCATAGATCCTCCTGCTGCCCCCGAGCCCCCCCCCAGCCCAGAGCTCCCCTCGACCCACACGGTGGTCCACATGGGGGGGGGCGAAAGCCTGGGACTGCATGGTGAGTGGGGGGGGGGTCGTTATGGGGTATGGGGGGTCTTCTATGGGGCAGGGGGGTCGCTATGGGGCAGGGGGGTCGCTATGGGGCGGAGGAAGGGGCTATGAGACAAAGGGTTTTCCTATGGGGTCAGGGGGTGGTTATGGGGCAGGGAGGGTCTTCTATGGGGGTGGATGGGAGTTATGTGGCTGGGGGGGTCTCCTATGGGGTCAGGGGATGGTTATGGGGCAGAGGGGGTCTCCTATGGGGCTGTGCTATGGGGTCGGCTGTATGTGTGGGTCCCGCTATGGGGCTGACCCCTTTCTGCCCCCCTTTATCCCCCCCCCTTTAAGGCTCTGCCCCACGGAAGGCGCTGTGGGGCCGGGAGAACCGAACCCCCCCCCCACAGAACAACCAGGAGGACGATAAATATCGACGGCGACCACACGGGGGCGGGCTGCCCCATAGAATCAGGTGGGGGGGGTAGATGATGTGGGGCTGGGGGGGTAGATGTGGGGCTGGGGGGGCTGGGGGGCTGCGGGGGGATGTGGGGCTGGGGTTCATTGGGATGAATGGGGTCCATTGAGATGAGTGGGGTCCATTGAGTTGTAATGGGGTTCATTGGGATGAATGGGGTTCATTGGGATGAATGGGGGTCCATTGAGATGAATGGGGTTCATTGAGATGAATGGGGGTCCATTGAGATGAATGGAGTTCATTGGGATGAACAGGGTCCATTGAGTTGAGTGAGGTTCATTGATATGAATGGTGTCCATTGAGTTGTAATGGGGCCCATTGAGTTGAATGGGGGCCCATTGAGTTGAATGGGGGCCCATTGAGATGAATGGGGGCCCATTGAGATGAGTGGGGTCCATTGAGATGAATGGGGTTCATTGAGATGAATGGGGTCCATTGAGATGAATGGGGTTCATTGAGATGAATGGGGGCCCATTGAGTTGAATGGTGTTCATTGAGATGAATGGGGTCCATTGAGATGAATGGGGGCCCATTGAGATGAATGGAGTTCATTGGGATGAACGGGGTCCATTGAGTTGAGTGAGGTTCATTGATATGAATGGTGTCCATTGAGTTGTAATGGGGTTCATTGAGATGAATGGGGGCCCATTGAGATGAATGGGGTTCATTGAGATGAATGGAGGTCTATTGAGATGAATGGAGGTCCATTGAGATGAATGGGGGTTCATTGACATGAATAGGGCTCATTGAGATGAATGGGGTTGAGTTATAATGGGGTTCATTGGGATGAATGGGGGTCCATTGAGATGAATGGAGCCCCATTGAGATGAATGGGGTCCATTGAGATGAATGGGGCCCATTGAGATGAATGGGGGTTCATTGAGATGAATGGGGGCCCATTGAGTTGTAATGGGGTCCATTGAGTTGAGTGAGGTTCATTGAGATGAATGGGGCCCCATTGACATGAATGGGGTTGAGTTGTAATGGGGTTCATTGGGATGAATGGGGGCCCATTGAGTTGAATGGAGCCCCATTGATCCCAACCGACCCCCATTGATCTCAATCAACCCTCATTGATCCCAATCGACCCCCATTAACCCCAACCAACCCCCATTGATCCCAATCAATCCCCATTGATCCCAACCGACCCCCATTGACCCCAATTGATCCCAACCGACCCCCATTGATCCCAACCAACCCCCATTGATCCCAACCGACCCCCATTGATCCCAACCGACCCCCATTGATCCCAATCGACCCCCATTGATCCCAATTGACCCCCATTGATCCCAACCGACCCCCATTGATCCCAATCAACCCCCATTGATCCCAATCGATCCCCATTGATCCCAATCGATCCCCATTGATCCCAACCAACCTTCATTGACCCCAACCAACCCCCATTGATCCCAATCGACCCCCATTGATCCCAACCGACCCCCATTGATCCCAACCAACCCCCATTGATCCCAACCGACCCCCATTGATCCCAACCGACCCCCATTGATCCCAATCAACCCCCATTGATCCCAATCAACCCCCATTGATCCCAATCGATCCCCATTGATCCCAATCGATCCCCATTGATCCCAACCAACCTTCATTGACCCCAACCAACCCCCATTGATCCCAATCGACCCCCATTGATCCCAACCGACCCCCATTGATCCCAACTGACCCCATTGATCCCAATCAATCCCCATTGATCCCAATCAACCCCCATTGATCCCAACCAACCCCCATTGATCCCAATCGATCCCCATTGATCCCAACCAACCCCCATTGATCCCAATCGATCCCCATTGTTCCCAACCGACCCCCATTGATCCCAACCGACCCCCATTGACCCCAATCGATCCCCATTGATCCCAATTGATCCCCATTGACCCCAATGAACCCCCATTGATCCCAACCGACCCCCATTGACCCTAATGAACCCCCACTGACCCCAATCAATCCCCATTGATCCCAACCGACCCCCATTGATCCCAATGAACCCCCATTGATCCCAACCGACCCCCATTGATCCCAATGAACCCCCATTGATCCCAATCGACCCCCATTGATCCCAACCAAACCCCACTGATCCCAACCAACCCCCATTGATCCCAATCGACCCCCATTGACCCCAACTGACCCCCATTGATCCCAATTGACCCCCATTGATCCCAATCGACCCCATTGATCCCAACCGATCCCCATTGATCCCAACCGATCCCCATTGATCCCAACCGACCCCCATTGATCCCAACCAACCCCCATTGACCCCAATGAACCCCCATTGATCCCTCAGGTGCCGTCCCCGCTCCCCCCCCCTCGTTGTGCTGCTGCTGTTGCTGCCGTTGTTGGGGCTGTTGCTGTTGTGGGGCCGCCTCGGGGGGGGGGATTTATCGCCTCCCCCTCCCCCACTCGGGGTTGAACCGCTGCGACCTGGACGCTGAGAGACCCCCCCCCCCAAACCACCCCCCCCCTATAACCCAAATGGGGACCCCCCCCCAATATGGACCCTAACCCCCCCCCCCCACCATAACCCAGGTGGGGACCACCCCCAATATGGACCCCACCCCCACCCCCCCCATAACCCGGGTGTTGGGACCCCCCCCCCCAATAACCCAGGTGAGGACCCCCCCCATTGATGGGTGCTGGGACCCCCCCCCACCCCAATACTGACCCTCTTGGGTGGCTGCTGGGACCCCCCCAAATATGGACCCCCCCCCCCCCCCCATTTGAGGACCCCCCCCATATGGACTCCCCCCATTGATGGGTGCTGGGACCCCAATATTGACCCTCTCGGGTGGGTGTTGGGATCCCCCCCCATCTATGGGGCCCCCCCCCTCAAATAAAGGCCTTTAAACACTAGGAAGACTTTATAGGGTTCTTTTCTTTGGGGGGGAGGTCTCAGTGGGGACCCCCACTCAAATAACAGTGAGCCCCACAAATAATGATGGGACCCCCCCCCAATAATGGTGGGACCCCCCCCCCCCATATTTCGTTTCAGACCCATTTCTTCTCATTTTATAACCCCCCCCCCCACGTTTGGTGTTTTATATAAAAGGTGTTTTATTGCCCCATAACCAGCCCCTGCCCCATAACCAGCCCCTGCCCCACAACCAGCCCCTGCCCCACATCCAGCCCCACATCCAGCTCTACTCGTCCCACGGCGCTCAGCTGACGAGACCTGGGGGGGGGGGAGGGGGGAAGGGGATATTGGGGTCCATTGTGGGTCAATGTGGGGCAGTGTGGGGCAGTGGGGCCGTTGTGGACCCCCAGCCCCACAAGTTGAGGCTGCACTCACCCAGGTAATCGTCCATAAGGGAACCGATGGCGAACTGCAACGGGAGACATGGGGGTCACAATGGGGTCTCTATGGGGTCTCTATGGGTCTCTATGGGGTCTCTATGGGTCTCTATGGGGTCTCTATGGGGTCTATGGGGTCTCTATGGGGTCTCTATGGGTCTCACGATGTCGTTCTTGTCCACTCGCGTCCCCACGATCTTCAGTCTGATCTCATCGTCCTGCTGGATAACGATGTCCTGGGGGGATATAGGGTTTATATAGGGCGTATATGGGGTTGTATGGGGGATATGGGGTGGATATGGGGGGATATGGGGTGGATATGGGGAGATATGGGGTGGATATGGGGAAATATGGGGTGATATTGGGGGGATATGGGGAGATATGGGGTGGATATGGGGGGATATGGGGTGGATATGGGGGATATGGAAGGATATGAGGCGGATATGGGGAGATATGGGGGGATATGGGGGGATATGGGGTGGATATGGGGAGATACGGGGTGGATATGGGGAGATATGGGGTGGATATGGGGGGATATGGGGTGGATATGGGAGGATATGGGGGGATATGGGGTTTCTATGGGATTCTATGGGGTTTCTATGGGGTTTCCCACTGACCTCATCCACCGTCTTGTAGCAGGGCGGGTTGGAGTTGGGGTCGAATTCCATCTCGGACGGGATGGACTGAAATAGGGGGAAAATATGGGGTGAGATGTGGGGCTGAGCATCAATGGGAGTCAATGGGGGGGAGGGGGGCACTTGTGGGGCAGCTATGGGGGGATATGGGGCTGCTATGGGGCGCTGTGGGTCACTCACGTGGCGGGAGATGAAGCAGGACATGGGGCCGATCTCAGTGAACAGCCCAACCTGGGGGACAGAAATAACCCCATATAACCCATATATCCCCCCATATCCCCCTATATAACCCTATATAACCCCATATAACCCCATATCCCCCCATACTATCCCCCTTATACCCCCCCATAACCTCATATCCCCCCATACCCCCCCCATATAACCCCATATTATACCCCATATCCCTCCATATAACCCTATATAAACCCATATAACCCAATATATCCCATATAACCCTATATAACCCCATATCCCCCCATATAACCCCATATATCCCCCCATACAACCCCATATAACCCCATATAATCCCCCATATCCCCCCATATAACCCTATATAACCCCATATATCCCCCCATATCACCCCTTATAACCCCATATAACCCCATATAACTCTATATCCCCTCATATAACCCCATATCCCCCCATATAACCCCATATAACCCCATTAACCCCATATACCCCCATATAACCCTATAGAATCCCATATAAACCCCTATAACCCCATATATCCTATATAACCCCATATACCCCATATACCCCATATCCCCCCATATACCCCCATATAACCCTATATAACCCCATATAACCCCATATCCCCCCATATAACCCCATATAACCCCATATTCCCCCATATAACCCCATATAATCCCCCATATCCCCCCATATCCCCCCCATATAACCCCATATAATCCCCCATATCCAACAATATAACTCTATATAACCCCCCATATAATCCCATATATCCCATATCCCCCCATATATCCCCCCATATATCCCCCATATAACCCTATATAACCCCATATCCTCCCATATCCACCATATAACCCCATATATCCCCTATATAACCCCATATTATCCCCCATATAACTCCATATAACCCCATATCCCCCCCATATCCCCCCATATCACCCCATATATCCCCCATATATCCCATATCCCCCTATATACCCCCATAAACCCCACATCCCCCCCATATAACCCCATATATCCCCCCCATATATCCCCATATATCCCCCCATATAACCCCATATCCCCCATATAACCCCATATATCCCCTATATAGCCCCATAACCCCCTATATACCCCCATATATTCCCTCATATAACCCCATATAACCCCATATACCCCCATATAACCCCATATAACCCCATATATCCCCCATATAACCCCATATCCCCCCCATATCCCCCCATATAACCCCTATAACCCCATATACCCCATATCCCCCTATATATCCCCCATATACCCCCCATATCCCCCCATATAACCCCATATCCCTCCTATATCCCCCCATATAACCCCATATCCCCCCATATAACCCCATATCCCCCATATAACCCCATATCCTCCCATATCCCCCATATAACCCCATATTATCCCCCATATATTCCCTCATATAACCCCATATCCCCCCATATAACCCCATATATCCCCCATATAACCCTATATAACCCCATATCCTCCCATATCCCCATATAACCCCATATCCCCCCACATATAACCCCATATCCCCCCATGTAACCCTATATAATCCCGTATAACCCTGTATAGCCCCATATAACCCTATTTACCCTCATATATCCCATATACCCCCATATAACCCTATAGAATCCCATATAAACCCCTATAACCCCATATCCCACCATATAACCCCATATAACCCCATATATCCCCATATAACCCCATATTATCCCCCATATAACCCCATATAACCCCATATAACCCTATATAACCCCATATCCCCCCTATATCCCCCCATATACCCCCATATAATCCCATATACCCCCATATCCCCCCATATAACCCTATATAACCCCATATGTCCCATATACCCCCATATCCCCCCATATAACCCTATATAACCCCATATATCCCATATACCCCCATATCCCCCCATATAAACCCATATAACCCCCATATAACCCCATATCCCTCCTATATCCCCCCATATAACCCTATATAATCCCGTATAACCCTGTATAGCCCCATATAACCCCATATACCCCCATATACCCCATATCCCCCCATATATCCCATATACCCCCATATAACCCCATATAATCCCATATTATCCCCCATATAACCCCATATCCTTCCATATAACCCCATATCCCCCCCATATAACCCCATATATCCCAATATCCCCCCTATATCCCCCTCCATATAACCCCATACCCCCCATATAGCCCCATATAACCCTATATAACCCCCATATCCCCCCCTATAACCCCATATATCTCCTATATAACCCTATATAACCCCATAACCCCCCTATATCCCCCCATATATCCCTATATAACCCTATATATCCCATATCCCACCATATCCCCCCCATATAACTCCATATAATCCCCCATATCCCCCCATATAACCCTATATAACCCCATATATCCCCCCATATCACCCCTTATAACCCCATATAACCCCATATCCCCCCATATAACCCCATATCCCCCCATATAACTCTATATCCCCTCATATAACCCCATATCCCCCCATATAACCCCATATAACCCCATTAACCCCATATACCCCCATATAACCCTATAGAATCCCATATAAACCCCTATAACCCCATATATCCTATATAACCCCATATACCCCATATACCCCATATCCCCCCATATACCCCCATATAACCCTATATAACCCCATATAACCCCATATCCCCCCATATAACCCCATATAACCCCATATTCCCCCATATAACCCCATATAATCCCCCATATCCCCCCATATCCCCCCCATATAACCCCATATAATCCCCCATATCCAACAATATAACTCTATATAACCCCCCATATAATCCCATATATCCCATATCCCCCCATATATCCCCCCATATATCCCCCATATAACCCTATATAACCCCATATCCTCCCATATCCACCATATAACCCCATATATCCCCTATATAACCCCATATTATCCCCCATATAACTCCATATAACCCCATATCCCCCCCATATCCCCCCATATCACCCCATATATCCCCCATATATCCCATATCCCCCTATATACCCCCATAAACCCCACATCCCCCCCATATAACCCCATATATCCCCCCCATATATCCCCATATATCCCCCCATATAACCCCATATCCCCCATATAACCCCATATATCCCCTATATAGCCCCATAACCCCCTATATACCCCATATATTCCCTCATATAACCCCATATAACCCCATATACCCCCATATAACCCCATATAACCCCATATATCCCCCATATAACCCCATATCCCCCCCATATCCCCCCATATAACCCCTATAACCCCATATACCCCATATCCCCCTATATATCCCCCATATACCCCCCATATCCCCCCATATAACCCCATATCCCTCCTATATCCCCCCATATAACCCCATATCCCCCCATATAACCCCATATCCCCCATATAACCCCATATCCTCCCATATCCCCCATATAACCCCATATTATCCCCCATATATTCCCTCATATAACCCCATATCCCCCCATATAACCCCATATATCCCCCATATAACCCTATATAACCCCATATCCTCCCATATCCCCATATAACCCCATATCCCCCCACATATAACCCCATATCCCCCCATGTAACCCTATATAATCCCGTATAACCCTGTATAGCCCCATATAACCCTATTTACCCCCATATATCCCATATACCCCCATATAACCCTATAGAATCCCATATAAACCCCTATAACCCCATATCCCACCATATAACCCCATATAACCCCATATATCCCCATATAACCCCATATTATCCCCCATATAACCCCATATAACCCCATATAACCCTATATAACCCCATATCCCCCCTATATCCCCCCATATACCCCCATATAATCCCATATACCCCCATATCCCCCCATATAACCCTATATAACCCCATATATCCCATATACCCCCATATCCCCCCATATAACCCCATATATCCCTATATATCCCATATCCCACCATATCCCCCCATATAACCCCATATATCCCCCATATCCCCCCTATATCCACCCATATCCCCCTATATAACCCCATATAACCCCATTATTCCCCTATATAACCCCATATAACCCCATTATCCCCCCATATCCCCCCATATAATCCCATATACCCCCATATAACCCCATATAACCCTATATAACCCCATATCCCCCCTATATCCCCCATATACCCCCATATAATCCCATATACCCCCATATAACCCCATATAACCCCATATCCCCCCATATAACCCCATATCCCACCATATAACCCTATATAACCCCATATAACCCATATCTCCCCCCATATAACCCCATATATCCCCATATAACCCCATATTATCCCCCATATACCCCCATATCCCCCCATATAACCCCATATATCCCCCCATATCACCCCATATCCCCCCTTATAACCCTATATAACCCCATATCCCCCCTATATCCCCCCATATATCCCTATATAACTCCATATACCCCCCATATAACCCCATATCCCCCCCATATACCCCCATATAACCCCATATCCCCCATATAACCCCATATAACCCCGTATCCCTCCTATATCCCCCATATAACCCCATATATCTCCTATATAACCCCATATAACCCCATATACCCCCATATATCCCATATCCCCCCATATAACCCCATATACCCCCATATAACCCCATATTATCCCCCATATCCCCCATATAACCCCATATCCTCCCCATATCACCCCATATCCCCCCATAATCCCCCCCATATAAACCCATATATCCCCTATATCCCCCCATATCCCCTCATACAAACCCATATCACCCTATATCATCCTATATAACCCCATATCCCCCCATATAACCCCATATATCCCCCCATACAACCCATACAACCCCATATAACCCCATATTATCCCCCATATCCTCCCATATAACCCCATATCCCCCCATATAACCCCACATCCCCCCCATATAACCCCATATATCCCCATATAACCCCATATTATCCCCCATATAACCCCATATAACCCCATATCCCCCCCATATCCCCCCATATCACCCCATATATCCCCCATATAACCCCATATATCCCATATCCCCTTATATATCCCCCATATACCCCCATATCCCCCTATATACCCCCATATAACCCCATTATTCCCCCATATAACCCCATATAACCCCATTATTCCCCTATATAACCCCATATAACCCCATTATTCCCCTATATAACCCCATATAACCCCATTATTCCCCCATATAACCCCATTATTTCCCTATATAACCCCATATAACCCCATTATTCCCCTATATAACCCCATATAACCCCATTATTCCCCTATATAACCCCACATAACCCCATTATTCCCCCATATAACCCCATATAACACCATATAACCCCATATAACCCCATATATCCCATATAACCCCATATAACCCCATATACCCCCCATATCCCCCCATATAACCCCATATCCCCCCATTTAACCCCATATCCCCCCCATATAACCCCATATCCCACCATATAACCCTATATAACCCCATATAACCCATATCTCCCCCCATATAACCCCATATCCCCCCCATATAACCCCATATTATCCCCCATATCCTTCCATATAACCCCATATCCCCCCATATAACCCCATATAACCCCATACCCCCTATATAGCCCCATATATTCCCTCATATAACCCCATATCCCCCCATATAACCCCATATCCCCCCATATAACCCCATATCCCCCCATATAACCCCATATACCCCCATATAACCCCATATACCCCCATATAACCCCATATAGCCCCATATCCCCCCATATAACCCCATATAACCCCATATAACCCCATATACCCCCATATAACCCCATATATCCCATATCCCCCCATTGTACCTTATTGACCTGTGTCACCACGGCATCGACCAGTTCCCCTTTGAACGGCCGGAACACGATGGCCTTGTACCGCACCGGGTACAGCACGAACCCGCGGCCCGGCTGGATCACACCGGCCCCGATGTTATCGATGGTCGTTACCGCGATCACGAACCCGTACCTACAACGTGACCGGAAACACGTGGCCGAAACCACGCGACCGGAAGCACGTGACCGGAAGAACATGGCCGACACAAGGCGCAAACCCCGCCCATGCACAACTAGGCCTCAAACCCGGCACTTCCGGTCTACATACTTCCGGCTTCCCTCACTTCCGGTTTCTCCTCCCACTTCCGGTTGTCCCCTCCCACTCACTTCCTGGTTGCCCCCACTCACTTCCGGCCGCCTCCTCCCACTCACTTCCTGTTGTCCCCACTCACTTCCTGGTTGCCCCCGATCACTTCCGGTTGCCCCTCCCATCCCACTCACTTCCGGTTGTCCTCACTCACTTCCGGTTGTCCCCACTCACTTCCGGTTGCCCCTCACATACATTTCCGGTTACCCTTTCCCACTCACTTCCGGCTACCCACCCTTTCACTTCCGGTCCTTACTTCCTGCTTCTGGTCCCCCCCTATTTCCTGTCCCCTCCACTTCCGGTCCTTCCCATTTTTGGTCCCCCTCTATTTCCTGTCCCCCTCACTTCCGGTCCTTCCCATTTCCGGTCCTCCCTATTTCCTGTCCCCTCCACTTCCGGTCCTTCCCATTTCCGGTCCCCCTCTATTTCCTGTCCCCCTCACTTCCGGTCCTTCCCATTTCCGGTCCCCCCTATTTCCTGTCCCCTCCACTTCCGGTCCTTCCCATTTCCGGTCCCCCCTATTTCCTGTCCCCTCCACTTCCGGTCCTTCCCATTTTCGGTCCCCCTCTATTTCCTGTCCCCCTCACTTCCGGTCCTTCCCATTTCCGGTCCCCCCTACTTCCTGTCCCCTCCACTTCCGGTCCTTCCCATTTCCGGTCCCCCCTATTTCCCGTCCCCTCCACTTCCGGTCCTTCCCATTTCCGGTCCCCCCTATTTCCTGTCCCCTCCACTTCCGGTCCTTTCCCATTTTTGGTCCCCCTCTATTTCCTGTCCCCTCCACTTCCGGTCCTTCCTATTTCCGGTCCCCCCTATTTCCGCTCCCCCTTATTTCCGGTCCCCCCTATTTTTGGTCCCCCCCGTTATTTCCGGTCCCCCCCGTTATTTCCGGTCCCCCCCCGTTATTTCCGGTGCTCACTTCCCGGTGCAGGTCCCCTCGACCTCAGTGAACAGTTTCTGTTTGACGGTGCTCAGCAAATTGGGCCCGAAGTAACGGGGGTGAAGGAGGATCTCGTGCTCCAGGGAGATCTACGGGTACAATGGGAGTCAATGGGAGACAATGGGAGTCAATGGGAGTCAATGGGAGTCAATGGGATTCAATGGGATCCAATGGGAGTCAATGGGAATCAATGGGGATCAATGGGAGACAATGGGAGTCAATGGGAGTCAATGGGAGTCAATGGGATATAATGGGAGTCAATGGGATATAATGGGAGTCAATGGGATATAATGGGAGTCAATGGGAGTCAATGGGAGTCAATGGGAGTCAATGGGGATCAATGGGATATAATGGGAGTCAATGGGGAGTCAATGGGAGTCAATGGGAGTCAATGGGGATCAATGGGAGTCAATGGGATATAATGGGAGTCAATGGGAGTCAATGGGGGTCAATGGGATTCAATGGGAGTCAATGGGAGTCAATGGGAGACAATGGGAGTCAATGGGAGTCAATGGGGATCAATGGGATTCAATGGGAGTCAATGGGAGTCAATGGGATATAATGGGAGTCAGTGGGAGTCAATGGGAGTCAATGGGAGTCAATGGGATATAATGGGATTCAATGGGATGTAATGGGATTCAATGGGAGTCAATGGGAGTCAATGGGATATAATGGGAGTCAATGGGAGTCAATGGGAGTCAATGGGGATCAATGGGAGTCAATGGGATATAATGGGAGTCAATGGGAGTCAATGGGATTCAATGGGATGTAATGGGATTCAATGGGATATAATGGGAGTCAATGGGAGTCAATGGGATATAATGGGAGTCAATGGGAATCAATGGGATATAATGGGAGTCAATGGGAGTCAATGGGAGTCAATGGGGATCAATGGGAGTCAATGGGATATAATGGGAGTCAATGGGAGTCAATGGGAGTCAATGGGATGTAATGGGATTCAATGGGATATAATGGGAGTCAATGGGAGTCAATGGGATATAATGGGAGTCAATGGGAGTCAATGGGAGTCAATGGGATCTAATGGGAGACAATGGGAATCAATGGGAATCAATGGGATCTAATGGGAGTCAATGGGAGTCAATGGGATTCAATGGGAGTCAATGGGAGTCAAAGGGATTCAATGGGAGTCAATGGGAGTCAATGGGGATCAATGGGATGAAATGGGATGTAATGGGATGTAATGGGATGTAATGGAATCTAATGGGATTCAATGGGATACAATGGGAGTCAATGGGAGTCAATGGGAGTCAATGGGAGTCAAAGGGAATCAATGGGATTCAATGGGAGTCAATGGGATATAATGGGAGTCAATGGGATTCAATGGGATTCAATGAGAGTCAATGGGATATAATGGGAGTCAATGGGAGTCAATGGGATTCAATGGGATTCAATGGGATATAATGGGATGTAATGGGATGTAATGGGTTGTAATGGGATATAATGGGATATAATGGGATTCAATGGGATTCAATGGGATATAATGGGATTCAATGGGATTCAATGGGATATAATGGGATGTAATGGGATGTAATGGGATATAATCGGATCTAATGGGATTCAATGGGATGTAATGGGGTGTAATGGGATATAATGGGATAAAATGGGATGTAATGGGATATAATGGGTTGTAATGGGATGTAATGGGATGTAATGGGTTGTAATGGGATATAATGGGTTGTAATGGGATGTAATGGGATATAATGGGTTGTAATGGGATGTAATGGGATGTAATGGGATGTAATGGGATGTAATGGGGTATAATGGGATGTAATGGGAGTCAAAGGGATTCAGTGGGATTCAATGGGATTCAATGGGATATAATGGGATGTAATGGGTTGTAATGGGATGTAATGGGATATAATGGGATGTAATGGGATGTAATGGGATGTAATGGGATTCAATGGGATGTAATGGGATATAATGGGATGTAATGGGATGTAATGGGATGTAATGGGATTCAATGGGATGTAATGGGATATAATGGGATATAATGGGATATAATGGAATTCAATGGGATTCAATGGGCTCCAATAGGATTCAATGGGCTCTAATAGGATTCAATGGGCTCTAATAGGATTCAATGGGCTCCAATAGGATTCAATGGGCTCCAATAGGATTCAATGGGCTCCAATAGGATTCTATGGGTAGACCAGGCCGCCCTCCTCCTCCCGGTCCCGCCGCCATCTTGCCCCCCCCCATTAGTTCCCATTGTTCCCATTCGGGGCCGCTTTGAACTCAGACCCCCCCAACAGCCCCCCAGGGGTCACTTCCGGTTCCCCCCGTTCACTTCCGGTCCCTTCCGGTTCCTCCCGGTGCCGCTCACGTGATAGAACATCCTCGCGCCGCCGCTCCGCCGCCAAGCCGGAAGTGACTCTAAGCCCCGCCCACCAGCTCGGCGCTGATTGGTCAAGGCGCCACCCACGTGATCTCTGCGCGCGCGCAGTGCGCGAAAGGGATAGGCGGGGATAAGGGGAGAGGAAGTGAGCGGTGATTGGATGAGCTGGAGTGATTGACAGAGCGGACAGCCAGTGACAGCCGGCCACCATTGGGTGCCATTATAAACCACATTGGGGGCCATTAAGTCCCATTGGGGGCCATTAAATCCCATTGGGTGCCATTAAATCCCATTGGGTGCCATTATAAACCACATTGGGGGCCATTAAATCCCATTGGGGGCCATTAAACCCCATTGGGGGCCATTAAATCCCATTGGGGGGCTATTAAATCCCATTGGGGGCCATTAAACCCCATTGGGGGCCATTAAATCCCATTGGGGGCCATTAAATCCCATTGGGTGCCATTAAGAGCCATTAGATGCCACTTTGGTGCCACCAGATGCCATTTATTGCCCCTATAAGCCATTTGGGTGCCATTAAATCCCATTGGGTGCCATTAAATCCCATTGGGGGCCATTAAAGTCCATTAGACGCCATTTATTGCCCCTATAAGCCACTTGGGCGCCATTAAATCCCATTGGGGGCCATTAAAGTCCATTAGATTCCATTTATTGACCCTCCCAGTTCCAATCCCAGCCCCATTACCAAGACCAGACCCCCCCTATTCCAATCCATTCCCCATTACCAAGACCAGAAGACCCTCCTGGTTCCAAGTCACACCCCATTATCATGTCCAGACCCCCCTATTTCATTCCATACCCCATTATAAGACCAGACCCCCCCTATTCCAATCCCAGCCCCACTATTAACACAAGTCCCCCCCATTTCCAATCCCAGCTCCATTATCAAGACCAGACCCCCCTGTTCCAAGTTACACCCCATTACCAAGACCAGAGCCCCCTATTTCCACTCCTGGCCCCATTATAAGACCAGACCCCCCCATTTCCAATCCCAGCCCCATTACCAAGACCAGAACCTTCCTATTCCATTCCATACCCCATTATCATGTCCAGACCCCCCTATTCCACTCAATGCCCCATTATAATACCAGACCCCCCAGTTCCAATCCCAGCCCCATTATGAGGACCAGAAGACCCTCCTATTTCCACTCCCAGCCCCATTACCAAGACCAGTCCCCCCCTATTCCAATCCCAGCTCCATTATCAGGACCAGAGCCCCCTATTTCCACTCCCGGCCCCATTACCAAGACCAGTTCCCCCCCATTTCCAATCCATACCCCCTTATAAAGACCAGACCCCCCCTATTCCAATCCCAGTCCCACTATTAACACAAGTCCCCCCCATTTCCAATCCATTACCCATTACCAAGACCAGAACCTCCCTATTCCACTCCATACCCCATTATGAAGACCAGACCCCCCCATTTCCACTCCCAGCCTGATTACCAAGACCAGACCCCCCCCAGTTCCAATCCCTGCCCCCTTATCAGGACCAGACCCCCTGTATTCCAATCTCAGCTCCATTATCAGGTCCAGATCCCCCCTATTCCAATCCCACTATTAACACAAGTCCCCCCCATTTCCAATCCATTCCCCATTATCAGGACCAGAAGACCCCCCTATTCCACTCCCAGCCCCATTACCAACCCCAGCCCCCCCCTATTCCAATCCATACCCCCTTATCAGGACCAGACCCCCCCTGTTCCAAGTTACACCCCATTATCAGGACCAGACCCCCCCTATTCTACTCCATGCCCCATTACCAAGACCAGAACCTCCCTATTCCAATCCCAGCCCCATTATCAGGTCCAGAGCCCCCCAGTTCCAATCCCAGCCCCATTATAAAGACCAGACCCCCCCTATTTCCAATCCCAGCCCCATTACCAAGATCAGACCCCCCCTATTCCATTCCATACCCCATTATAAGACCAGACCCCTTCAGTTCCAATCCCAGCCCCATTACCAAGACCAGAACCTTCCTATTCCAATCCCTGCCCCATTATCAGGACCAGACCCCCCCTGTTCCAAGTTACACCCCATTATCAGGACCAGACCCCCCCTATTCCAATCCCAGCCCCATTATTAACACAAGTCCCCCCCATTTCCATTCCATACCCCATTATCAGGACCAGACCCCCCCATTTCCAATCCATACCCCATTATAAAGACCAGACCCCCCCATTTCCAATCCCAGCCCCATTACCAAGATCAGACCCCCCCTATTCCAATTCCAGCCCCATTATCAGGACCAGACCCCCCCTATTCCAATTCCAGTCCCACTATTAACACAAGTGCCCCCCATTTCCAATCCATTCCCCCTTATCAGGACCAGAAGACCCTCCTACTTCCAATCCCAGCCCCATTATAAAGACCAGACCCCCCCTGTTCCAAGTTACACCCCATTACCAAGACCAGAGCCCCCTATTTCCACTCTCAGCCCCATTACCAAGATCAGACCCCCCCATTTCCAATCCATACCCCATTATAAAGACCAGACCCCCACATTTCCAATCCCAGCCCCATTATAAGACCAGACCCCCCCTATTCCAATCCATACCCCATTATAAGACCAGACCCCTTCAGTTCCAATCCCAGCCCCATTATCAAGACCAGACCCCCCTATTCCAATCCATACCCCCTTATAAAGACCAGACCCCCCCATTTCCACTCCCAGCCCCATTATAAAGACCAGACCCCAATAGTTCCACTCCCAGCCCCATTACCAACCCCATCCCCCCCTATTCCCCCCCCCACCCCCTTTACAATCACGTGCGGAACCTCCCCGCCAGCAGCCCGAGCCGTTCCACGTTGCGATGCAGGACGCTGTGCAACGGCACCAAATACTTTGCGGGATCCCCTTCCCTGGCAAAATCCCTTTGGAACATCCCTCTATGGGGCTGGAAGCTGAATCTCTGGGGCAGGGGGCTGTGCTCGCGTAGATACTCCCATACACTGAGCAGCAGCAGCCGCACCTCGAACGGAGCCAAGCATGGAAACAACTCCTGCACCTCCCCCAGCACCGGAGGCAGCAATGAACCCTCAGCCATGCATGCAACTAATGCACACGACGCATGTAGATGCCACGGAGATGATGCGGTATCCGCATGCCGACACGCATCCCAATGCGCCATGAGCGTGGCCAGCAGCCCCCTAAGTAACACGGAGCAATAACACAGAGCCGGGCGCCCCATTGCGACCACCCGCAGCAATGGGAAGAGTAATGGCTGCTGCTTGAAGCGTCGCAGGATGCGCAGGTCGCGCTCCACCGTGCTGCGCGCTTGCTCCTCCGGCGGCCAACACAGCTCCCCACCCGCTGCAGCTGCGGCTGCAGGGCACACGCTGTCCACTAAGGCCGATGCAACGGCTTTGGCTGCATCGGGGCTGATGCACGGGGGTGGGGGGGGGTTGGGCTCTGCGGCGCGGCAGCAGCGCAGCAGGACATTAATAAATACATATATATTGCGATTCACCTCGTCTTGGTTGCATGATGGAGGGTCTGATTCCATCTTTAAGCCGTGGCCGATGACGCCGGCGTGAAACACCGACCAGACGCCGGCGGAGAAATCGACTGCGGCCGTAAAGCGCCGGTTGGTGGCTAATAACGATGCAGCAGATGCAGCGTCGCATTCATTGCCCCCCCCCCCTCCTCCTCCTCCTCCTTCTCCTGCTGCATCGCCGCCAAACAGCTGCGCATTGCGGCCCCGCAGCGCCCCCTCCACCAGCAGCTGCAATGCAGCACGACCTGCGCTGGGCGAACCTGAGCTCAGTTTCTCCAGCAGCCTGCATGCGTTGCATAGCCCGGATCCGCCGTCGCAACCTGCACGACGTAATGCAAGGAAGAAATGATGCACGGCTGCACGCAGAGCCGCATGCAGCTGCGCGGGACGGAGGCCGCGCGGGGGTGGCAGCGAGCAGAGCAGCAATGCAGCGGCTTCGCATGCGTCGGGTGCAGGGTGCAGCAGCAGCCGGGCCAGCTCGGGGAGATGCGACGCTAACGCGGGTGCCAGCTGAGCACCCAACGATGCAGCTTCGTCTGCGCCTTCATCCGCAGCCACCGCAGCCAGGTTGCGCAGGAGCCGCGCTAACTGCGGCGCAGGCAATGCGCCCGCATGGATCTGCCGCACGCAGAGCGCTGCGGTGGCTGCGGGGAGGTCGGCCAGGCTCGCAGCCAGCACCGCATGCAACTGTGCAGCCAGAGCCAGCTCCTCCTGGCCTTTAGCTGCAGCCAAGAGGTGGAATAGAGCCTCGGGGGCGCCATGCGGGGCTGCATACACAGCCAGCAGCCCCAGCAGCTGATGCAGCCACAGGTAACGCTTCCTCTCCAGCCGCAGCGTCTCAATGCACAGCTCCCCTACGCGACCCCTTAGAGCTTCAAGGAAGGGGATGCAGCGCTGCGGGCCGTCGGTGAGGGATGGGGCGGGTCGGTTGTGAACCAGCTTCTGCAGCTGCAGCAGCAGCAACGCAACCAGGCGGTCGCAGGCCTCGCGGACGCCGTCGTGAAGGGCCAAGCCCGGAGGGGTGATAACGGAGGCCGGCATGGCGGTATCCAGCAGGAATTGCAACGTGCGGAATGCGCCGCAGGAGGTTTGGCAAATGAGACGGACCAGGAGGGACACGGTGGCTTCCAGTTCATCCCTTGGTAAAGGGGAGAAGCGTTGGTGCAGCTGGTTGAGCACCGCAGGCTTTAAAGACTCCACCAGCTCCGCAGCCACCGTGCCCAGCAATGGGGGGGACATTAAGGCCAACTGCAGCAAAAAGGGGACGGTGCCTTTGTGCTGCCCTGGGCTTAAACCCTCGTGGAACATCCGCAGCAGCTCCTGTTTGATGCTGGCTCCGTGTCGAGACGCCAAGTGACCCAGGATCCCAACAACTGAAGCCAGTTTGGGGACGCGTTTGTCTGCAGCACCCGTTGCAACCACTGCGTCCCCATGGGCACAAAAGTCCTTGAGGCCGCAGGACAGAACCCGGCTGATGATGGTACCAGGAAAAGACCCCCCGATATGAGCCACAACCCAATCGAAATGGGGGGAGTGTTGCACCGATGTATCCAGCAATGCATCCACGCATGCGTCGGGGCAGGTCGCAATAAGAGCAGCCAGGCATTGAGCGTAGATCTCCATCAGGGTGCGGGTGGATTCGCACGACATCCAGAGCTGCAGCAGCTCGTTGAGCCCACGAGCTCCGTGTCGGCTCGAGTATTTACTGCTCAGCTGCCCCAGCAGCTCCACAGCCCACGCGGCCAATAGAGGAGCCCACGCGTTGGGTTTGGCTTTGATAAAGGCCAAGAGGAGACGTTGGGCTTCGTGGATCACCTCGGTCAGGGCTGATGGGGGGGATGATGGAGGTGGGGGGAGATGGGGGGTGGGTTGTGGGGCCGGGGGGGGATGGAGCTCGGAGCGGAGGCGGAGGTGGGAGCTGACGTGGTCGTCAAAGAGGCCGGCGAGGTGTTGGAGGACGGCGTGACGGGCGGCCGGGAGGCGGCGGAGGAGACGGAGGGCACAACGAGCGTGGTCAGGGGGGGATAATGGGGTGCCTAAAGTCGGGTCCGAGCCGGTAAGGAAGGCCTTGAGCTCATGGGAAAGGTCCTGGGGGCTGGAATATAGGGGGGTGATAGGTGAGAATGGGGTTAGATGGGGGCTAAGGGGTGAGAATGGGGCCTATATGGGGTCAGAAGGGGCAGAATGGGGCCTAAATGAGGCTTAAATGGGGTTAAATGGGGGAGAATGGGGTTTAAATGGGGTCAAAGGGGTGAGAATGGGGTTTAAATGGGATGAGAAGGGGCAGAATGGGGCCTAAATGAGGCCTAAATGGGGTTAAATGGGGGAGAATAAGGTTTAAATGGGGTTAGAGGGGTAGAATGGGGCCTAAATGAGGCTTAAATGGGGTTAAAGTGGGGAGAATGGGGTTTAAATGAGGTCTAAGGGGGGGAGAATGGGGCCTAAATGGGGTTAAATGGGGGAGAATGGGGTTTAAATGGGGTCAAAGGGGTGAGAATGCGGCCTATGTGGGGTTAAAGGGATTATAATGGGGTTAAATGGGGTTAAATGAGTGAGAATGGGGTTAAATGGGGTCTAAGGGGGGAGAATGGGGCCTAAGTGGGGTTAAATGGGGGAGAATGGGGTTTAAATGGGGTAAAAGGGGCAGAATGGGGTCTAAATGAGGCCTAAATGGGGTTAAAGTGGGGAGAATGGGGTTTAAATGGGGTCAAAGGGGTGAGAATGGGGCCTAAATGGGGTTAAATAGGTAAAAATGGGGTTTAATGGGGTTAAAGGGATTAGAATGGGGCCTAAATGAGGCCTAAATGGGGTTAAATGGGTGAGAATTGGGCCTAAATGGGGTTAAACAAGTGAGAATGGGGTTTAAATGGGATTTAATGGGGTTTAAATGGGGTTTAATGGGGTCTAAGGGGTGAAAATGGGGCCTATATGGGGTCAAAGGGGCAGAATTGGGCCTAAATGGGATTAAATAGGGGCAGAATGGGGCCTAAATGGGGTTAAATGGGGGAGAATGGGGTTTAAATGGGATTAGAGGGGTAGAATGGGGCCTAAATGAGGCTTAAATGGGGTTAAATGGGGGAGAATGGGGTTAAATGGGGGCTAAGGGGGGAGAATGGGGCCTAAGTGGGGTTAAAGTGGGGAGAATGGGGTTTAAATGGGGTCAAAGGGGTGAAAATGGGGCCTATATGGGGTCAGAAGGGGCAGAATGGGGCCTAAATGAGGCTTAAATGGGGTTAAATGGGGGAGAATGGGGTTTAAATGGGGTCAAAGGGGTGAGAATGGGGCCTAAATGGGGTTAAATAGGTAAAACTGGGGTTTAATGGGATTAAAGGGGATTAGAATGGGGCCTAAATGAGGCTTAAATGGGGTTAAATGGGTGAGAATGGGGTTTAAATGGGGTCAAAGGGGTGAGAATGGGGCCTATATGGGGTCAAAGGGGCAGAATTGGGCCTAAATGGGATTAAATAAAGGCAGAATAGGGCCTAAATGGGGTTAAATGGGTGAGAATGGGGTTTAAATGGGGTTTAATGGGGTCTAAGGGGTGAGAATGGGGCCTAAATGGGGTTAAATAGGTAAAAATGGGGTTTAATGGGGTTAAAGGGATTAGAATGGGGCCTAAATGAGGCCTAAATGGGGTTAAATGGGTGAGAATGGGGTTTAAATGGGGTTTAAATGGGGTTTAATGGGGTTTAAGGGGTGAGAATGGGGCCTAAATGGGGTTAAATAGGTAAAACTGGGGTTTAATGGGGTTAAAGGGGATTAAAATGGGGCCTAAATGGGGTTTTAGGGGGTTAAATGGGCCCTAAATGGGCTTTAACGGGGTTAAATGGGGCCTAGAGGAGGTTAAATGGTCCCAAAATGGGGTAAAAAAGCCCAAATTCGGTTAAAAAAGGCCCAACATTATTAATATTAAGGGTGGGTTGAGGCCTAGCAGGCTCCATAGGCGGGGGTAGGCCTCAGTGGGTAATGGCGGCCGGGGGCTTCAATGGGGGCTCAATGGGGGTTCAATGGGGCTCAATGGGGGTCAATGGGGCTCAATGGGGGTCCCGAGGGTCGTGGGGGGGTCCCGGGGGTCGGTACCTGATCGGGGTCCGGGGGGGGCTGCCCGCACCGGGGGGGTCGCACAGCGCGGCCATGATGGCGGAAGGCGGGGACTAGGCCGCAGGTGGGCAGTGCGCATGCGCGGCCATGATGGCGGAAGGCGGAGTGTAGGCCGCTGGTGGGCAGTGCGCATGCGCGGCGTGAGCGCTTCCGCCCAGAACCGGAAGCGAGTGTTCTAAATAATGAGGTCCGATGCGGAAGTGTGACTCGTCGAATGGTTCCGGTTGTGAAATGAGTCCGGGCGGAAACAACACGAGGGGGGATGAAAGAGCACACGGACACGTGACAGCAGCGAGAGTTTTTATTGGTCAGTTTGGGTTGGAGCTTCCGCCATCTCTACGTCACGTGGCTGCGGCTTCTTGGGGACACCTGGGGGGGGGGGGAGGGTAAAAAGGGGGTAAAAATGGCCCAAAATGGGCTAAAATGGCCCCAAAATGGGCCCAGAATGGTCCTAAAATGGCCCCGGGAGCACAAAGGGGACCTTGGGAGTCGAAACAGACCATAATAAGCCACCAAACCCCATAAGAACCCATAGAAAGCTATAAGACCCCATAAGAGCCCATTATGGCCTATGGGAACCTATAATACCCCATAGAACCCCATAGGAACCTATAATACCCCATAGAACCCCATAGGAACCTATAAGACCCCATAGAACCCCATAGGAACCTATAAGACCCCATAAGACCCCATAGAAACCTATAATACCCCATAGAACCCCATAGGAACCTATAAGACCCCATAAGACCCCATAGAAACCTATAATACCCCATAGAACCCCATAGGAACCTATAATACCCCATAGAACCCCATAGGAACCTATAATACCCCATAGAACCCCATAGGAACCTATAATACCCCATAGAACCCCATAGGAACCTATAAGACCCCATAAGACCCCATAGAAACCTATAATACCCCATAGAACCCCATAGGAACCTATAAGACCCCATAAGACCCCATAGAAACCTATAATACCCCATAGAACCCCATAGGAACCTATAAGACCCCATAAGACCCCATAGAAACCTATAATACCCCATAGAACCCCATAGGAACCTATAAGACCCCATAAGACCCCATAGAAACCTATAATACCCCATAGAACCCCATAGGAACCTATAATACCCCATAGAACCCCATAGAAACCTATAAGACCCCATAAGACCCCATAACAACCTATAGAAACCTATAAGACCCCTTTATGGCCTATAGGAACCTATAATACCCCATAAGGCCCCATAAAAGCCCATAGGAACCTATAGGGCCCCATAAGACCCCATAGAAACCTATAATACCCCATAGAACCCCATAGGAACCTATAAGACCCCATAAGAGCCCATAGAAACCTATAATACCCCATAGAACCCCATAGGAACCTATAAGACCCCATAGAAACCTATAATACCCCATAGAACCCCATAGGAACCTATAAGTCCCCATAAGAGCCCATAGGAACCTATAGGACCCCATAATAACCCATAGGAACCTATAATACTCCATTAGCCCCGCCCCCCATTGTGACCCATCTATGACGTCATGATGACATCACAATGCCCCCCATTGTGACGTCACAATGACTCTCTCTCACCATTGGCCGAATGTCGGAGGCGTTTCAGGAGCTTCCGGCGCCGTTTGGCTGATGGAACCGGAATGGGGACACTGCAAGGGATTATGGGATAGATATGGGGTATTATGGGATGGATTATGGGATATATGGGGGATTATGGGATAGATATGGGGTATTATGGGATATATGGGGGGTATTATGGGATATGTGGGGGGTATTATGGGATATATGGGGGGTATTATGGGATATATGGGGGGTATTATGGGATATATGGGGTATTATGGGATAGATATGGGGTATTATGGGATGGATTATGGGATATATGGGGGGTATTATGGGATATATGGGGTATTATGGGATATATAGGGTATTATGGGATAGATATGGGGTATTATGAGATATATGGGGGGTATTATGGGATATATGGGGGGTATTATGGGATATATGGGGGGTATTATGGGATATATGGGGTATTATGGGATATATGGGGTATTATGGGATGGATTATGGGATATATGGGGGATATTATGGGATATATGGGGGGTATTATGGGATATATGGGGGGTATTATGGGATATATGGGGTATTATGGGGGGTATTATGGGATATATGGGGTATATATGGGGTGTATTATGGGAGGGTCTATGAGGCCTATGGGGTCAATGGGGTCTATGGGGTTAATGGGTCCCATAGGGTCAATGGGCTCCATTGGTTTCTATGGGGTCTATAGGGTCAATGGGGCCTATAGGGTCCATTGGTTTCTATGGGTTCCATTGGTTTCTATGGGGTCTATTGGTTTCTATGGGGTCTATAGGGTCAATGGGGTCTATTGGTTTCTATGGGGTCTATTGGTTTCTATGGGGTCTATTGGTTTCTATGGGGTCTATAGGGCCTATGGGGCCTACAGGGTCTATGAGGCCTATGGGGTCAATGGGGTCTATGGGGTTAATGGGTCCCATAGGGTCAATGGGCTCCATTGGTTCCTATGGGGTCTATAGGGTCAATGGGGCCTATAGGGTCAATGGGGCCTATAGGGTCAATGGGGCCTATGGGGTCAATGGGGCCTATAGGGTCAATGGGGCCTATGGGGTCAATGGGGCCTATAGGGTCAATGGGGTCTATAGGGTCAATGGGGCCTATGGGGTCAATGGGGCCTATAGGGTCCATTGGTTTCTATGGGTTCCATTGGTTTCTATGGGGTTTCCGTCACCATTTCTGTCTCCTCTTGGCTTTGCCGTTTTCCCGCCGCCTCTTGAACAACTTCCGGCGCAGCTCCTACGGGACCGAACCGTTACCGACACCGGAACCGGAACCGGAACCGGAACCGGAAACATCCCCCCCCTCCCCGTTTTCCCGCCACGAACCGTTTTCGGCCGGTTGATTTTTCCGCCGATCCCCATGGCGAATCTGCCGCTTCCGGTTGTGCTTACTTCCGGTTGAGCCTAACTTCCGCTCACCCCACTTCCTGTAGATCCAACTTCCGGTCAGTCCAACTTCCGGTCAATCTGACTTCCGGTCAATCCAACTATCCAGTAAATCCAACTTCCGCTCGCCCCACTTCCGGTCGATCCGACTTCCGCTCACCCCACTTCCGCTCCTCACCTCTAGTCCCGCCCTCTCTCTCACCCCATTGGCTGCCCCCTCCCTCTCGCCTCCTGTGATTGGCTCTCATTCCCCACCCCCTTACCCCATTGGCTGAGCAGGGCTATAAAAGCTTTCTCCTGAGGAGACGGCGGCCATTTTGTCTGCGCTCGTCGTTCCGGTGGGTACCGGGTGGGGGGGGGGGGGGATGGAAACAAGATGGCGGCGGTTCCTCCGGTTCTTGGCGGGGCCGGGCTGTGTCTGTGCCCGGTTCTGGATGTGAGGAGGGAGAACAAAGAACCGGGACGAGTCTTCGGTAACCGCGGGTATAAAGCGGCGTCTGCCCTCCCGGCCCGGGACATGGCGGCTATAGGGACCTATAGGGACCCATAGGGAACCATTGGGACCCATAGGGAACCATTGGGGCCTATAGGAATCCCATTGGGATCCATTGGGACCCATAGAAACCCCATAGGGAATCATTCGGACTCATAGGGAACCATTGGGACCCATAGGAAACCATTGGGATCCATAGGAAACCATTGGGACCCTTAGGGACCCCATAGAGATCCATTGGGGCCTATAGGAACCCCATAGGGACCCATAGGAAACCATTGGGACCCCATAGGGATCCATTGGAACCTATAGGAACATATAGGATTCCATTGGGATCCATTGGAACCCATAGGGATCCATTGGGACCTATAGGAACCCCATAGGGAGCCCTATAGGGAATCATTGGGACCTATAGGGACCCCATAGGATCCCATAGGAACTTATAGGGGCCCATAGGGATCCATTGGGATTCATAGGGAGCCATTGGGACCTATAGGAACCCTATAGGGATCCATTGGCACCCATAGAGCCCTATAGGGACCCATTGGGATCCGTTGGGACCCATAGGGAGCCCTATATGGAACCATTGGGACCCATAGGATCCTATAGGGACCCCATAGGGATCTGTATAGGGATCCATAGGGACCCATAGAGCCCTATAGGGACCCCATTGGGATCCATTGGGACCCATAGAAACCCCATAGGGATTCATTGGTACCTATAGGATCCAACTGGGACCCATAGGGATCCATTGGGACCTATAGAAACCCCATTGGGACCCATAGGGATTCATTGGGACCCCATAGGGAACCATTGGGACCCCATAGGGAGCCATTGGGAACCATTGGAACTTATAGAATCCCATTGGGATCCCATAGGGAGCCCTATAGGGAACCATTGGGTCTCCATAGGAACTTATAGGGACCCATAGGGGACCATTGGGACCCATAGAAACCCCATAGGGAACCATTGGGACCCCATAGGATCCCATAGGGAACCATTGGGACCCCATAGGAACCCATAGGGAACCATTTAGACCTATAGGAATCCCATAGGAACTTATAGGGACCCATAGGGAACCATTGGGACCCCATAGGAAACCATTGGGACCTATAGGAACGTATAGGATCCCATTGGGAGCCATAGGGATCCATTGGGACCCTTAGGGACCCCATAGGGAACCATTGGGACCCATAGGAACCCCATAGGGAGCCCTATAGGGACCCATTGGGACCCATAGAGTCCTATAGGGACCCCATTGGAATCCATTGGGACCTATAGGAACCCCATAGGGATCCATAGGAAACCATTGGGACCCTTAGGGACCCCATAGAGATCCATTGGGGCCTATAGGAATCCCATAGGGATCCGTTGGGACCCATAGAGCCCTATAGGGACCCCATTGGGACCCATAGAAACCCCATAAGCATCCATTGGGACCCCATAGGGATTCATTGGGACCCCATAGGATCCCATAGGGAACCATTTAGACCTATAGGAATCCCATAGGAACTTATAGGGACCCATAGGAGACCATTGGGGCCCATAGGGAGCCCTATAGGGAACCATTGGGACCCCATAGGAAACCATTGGGACCTATAGGAACATATAGGATCCCATTGGGAGCCATAGGGATCCATTGGGACCCTTAGGGACCCCATAGGAACCTATAGGATCCCATTGGGATCCATTGGGACCTATAGGAACCCCATAGGGAGCCCTTTAGGGATCCATTCGGACCCTTAGAGCCGTATAGGGAACCATTGGGACCCATAGAGCCCTATAGGGACTCCATAGGGAACCATTGGGATCCATAGGAACTCATAGGAAACCATTGGGACCCATAGGACCCCCATAAGGACCCATAAGATCCTATAAGGAACCATTGGGACCCCATAGGATCCCATAGGGAACCATTTAGACCTATAGGAATCCCATAGGAACTTATAGGGACCCATAGGGAGCCATAGAAACCCCATAGGGAACCATTGGGACTCATAGGAACCTATAGGGATCCCATTGGGACCTATAGGAACCCCATAGGTTCCTATATGGAACCTATAGGGAACCATTGGGACCCATTAGGGAGCCCATATGGAATCCTATACGGAGCCCTATAGGGATGTGGTGTTTGGGACCCTTATAGGACCCCTATAGGGAGCCCTATAGGGCTATAGGGTTTGGGACCCCCCCCTTAAGGACCCCCATAGGGAGCCCTATAGGGTTATGGGGTTTGGGACCCCCATAGGACCCCCATAAAGAGACCTATAGGGCTATAGGGTTTGGGACCCCCCCCTTAAGGACCCCCATAGGGAGCCCTATAGGTCTATGGGGTTTAGGGAGCCCTATAGGGTTATGGGGTTTGGGACCCCCATAGGGCCTCCTATAGGGACATGGGGAGCCCTATAGAGCTATGGGGTTTAGGGAGCCCTATAGGGCTATGGGGTTTAGGGAGCCCTATAGGGCTATGGGGTTTAGGGAGCCCTATAGAGCTATGGGGTTTAGGGAGCCCTATAGAGCTATGGGGTTTAGGGAGCCCTATAGAGCTATGGGGTTTAGGGAGCCCTATAGGGCTATGGGGTTTAGGGAGCCCTATAGGGCTATGGGGTTTGGGGAGCCCTATAGGGCTATGGGGTTTAGGGAGCCCTATAGAGCTATGGGGTTTAGGGAGCCCTATAGGGCTATGGGGTTTAGGGAGCCCTATAGAGCTATGGGGTTTAGGGAGCCCTATAGGGCTATGGGGTTTAGGGAGCCCTATAGGGCTATGGGGTTTGGGACCCCCTATATGGGATCTGTGGGGTCGGGGGCTCACAGCTCTGCTTTGTCTTTATAGGTTCTGCCAATGGACGGAGAACGTGGCCCCATAGCGGCCTCAGCCCCATAACAATGTGTGGGGCTGCCCCATAGCGGCCTCAGCCCCATAACAGTGTGTGGGGCTGCCCCATAGCGGCCTCAGCCCCATAACAATGTGTGGGGCTGCCCCATAGCAGCCTCGGCCCCATAACAATGTGTGGGGCTGCCCCATAGAGCCCTCAGCCCCATAACAATGTGTGGGGCTGCCCCATAGCGGCCTCGGCCCCATAACAATGTGTGGGGCTGCCCCATAGCGGCCTCGGCCCCATAACAATGTGTGGGGCTGCCCCATAGCGGCCTCAGCCCCATAACTTCCCCCTAATAAAGGCATATTTTGTCCTATATGGGGAGCTGTGGTTTGTGCTGCCCCATAACCGTCCTATGGGGTGTGGGGTTGTGGGGTGGGAGCTGTGGGGCCTATGGGGTGGGTATGGGGCCTTATGGGGTAGTTATGGGGTGGCAATGGGGCCTTATAGGGGGGTTATAGGGTGGCAATAGGATGTTATGGGGCCTTATGGGGGGTTATGGGGGGTTATGGGGCCTTATGGGGTTGAAATGGGGCCTTATGGGGGGGTTATGGGGCCTTATAGGGTGGCAATGGGGTGTAATGGGACCTTATAGGGTGGTTATGGGGCCCTATGGGGTGTAATGGGGCCTTATGGGGCTGTTATAGGGTGGCAATGGGACCTTACGGGGTAGCTATGGGGCCCTATGGGCTGTATGGGGTCGCTATGGGGTGGCTATGGGGCTGTATGGGGTTATTATGGGGCTGTATGGGGTCGCTATGGGGTGTATGGGGTGGCTGTGGGGTGTATGGGGTTATTATGGGGTGGCTATGGGGTGTATGGGGTGGCTATGGGCTGTATGGGGTTATTATGGGGTGTATGGGGTTATTATAGGCTGTATGGGGTTGCTATGGGGTCGCTATGGGGTGGTTATGGGGTTATTATGGGGTTATTATGGGCTGTATGGGGTTATTATGGGGCTGTATGGGGTTATTATGGGGCTGTATGGGGTGGCTATGGGGTGTATGGGGTTATTATGGGGTTGTTATGGGGTGTATGGGGTTATTATGGGGCTGTATGGGGTCGCTATGGGGTGGTTATGGGGTTATTATGGGCTGTATGGGGTTGTATGGGGTTATTATGGTCTTTATGGGGTTATTATGGTCTTTATGGGGTTGTTATGGGCTGTATGGGGTTATTATGGGGCTGTATGGGGTCGCTATGGGGTGGTTATGGGGTTATTATGGGCTGTATGGGGTTATTATGGGGTGGCTATGGGGTGTATGGGGTGGCTATGGGGTGTATGGGGTTGCTATGGGGTGGTTATGGGGCTGTATGGGGTTGTATGGGGTTATTATGGGGTTATTATGGGCTGTATGGGGTGGCTATGGGGTGTATGGGGTGGTTATGGGGCTGTATGGGGCTGTATGGGGTGGTTATGGGGTGTATGGGGTCGCTATGGGGTAGTTATGGGGCTGTATGGGGTTATTATGGTCTTTATGGGGTGGTTATGGGGCTGTATGGGGCTGTATGGGGTTATTATGGGGTTGTATGGGGTTATTATGGGCTGTATGGGGTCGCTATGGGGTGTATGGGGTTATTATGGGGTTGTTATGGGGTGTATGGGGTTATTATGGGGCTGTATGGGGTCGCTATGGGGTGGTTATGGGGTGGTTATGGGGCTGTATGGGGTCGCTATGGGGTGGTTATGGGGTTATTATGGGCTGTATGGGGTTATGGGGCTGTATGGGGTTATTATGGGCTGTATGGGGTTATTATGGGGCTTTATGGGGTCTCTATGGGCTGTATGGGGTGGCTATGGGGTGTATGGGGTGGTTATGGGGCTGTATGGGGTGGTTATGGGGTTATTATGGGGTCGCTATGGGGTTGTATGGGGTTATTAATGGGGTTATTATGGGGTTATTATGGGCTTTATGGGGTGGTTATGGGGCTCTATGGGGCTCTATGGGGTTATTATGGGCTGTATGGGGTCGCTATGGGGTGTATGGGGTTATTATGGGGTTGTTATGGGGTGTATGGGGTGGTTATGGGGTTATTATGGGCTTTATGGGGTGGTTATGGGGTTATTATGGGGTCGCTATGGGCTGTATGGGGTGGCTATGGGGTGTATGGGGTAATTATGGGGCTGTATGGGGTGGCTATGGGGTGGTTATGGGGCTGTATGGGGTCTCTATGGGGTGTATGGGGTGGTTATGGGGCTGTATGGGGTGTATGGGGTTATTATGGGGTTATTATGGGCTTTATGGGGTTATTATGGGGTTATTATGGGCTGTATGGGGTCGCTATGGGGTGTATGGGGTGGTTATGGGGTGGTTATGGGGCTGTATGGGGTTATTATGGGGTTATTATGGGCTGTATGGGGTCGCTATGGGGTGGCTATGGGGTGTATGGGGTTATGGGCTGTATGGGGTTGCTATGGGGTGTATGGGGTGGTTATGGGGCTGTATGGGGTTATGGGGTTATTATGGGCTTTATGGGGTTATTATGGGGTTATTATGGGGTCGCTATGGGCTGTATGGGGTGGCTATGGGGTGTATGGGGTTATTATGGGGCTGTATGGGGTCGCTATGGGGTGTATGGGGTTATTATGGGGTGGCTATGGGGTGTATGGGGTTATTATGGGGCTCTATGGGGTGGCTATGGGGTGGTTATGGGCTGTATGGGGTTATTATGGGGCTGTATGGGGTCGCTATGGGGTGTATGGGGTGGTTATGGGGCTGTATGGGGTTATTATGGGGTTATTATGGTCTTTATGGGGTTATTATGGGCTTTATGGGGTGGTTATGGGGTTATTATGGGGTTGTATGGGGTTATTATGGGCTGTATGGGGTCGCTATGGGGCTGTATGGGGTTATTATGGGGTTATTATGGTCTTTATGGGGTTATTATGGGCTTTATGGGGTGGTTATGGGGTTATTATGGTCTTTATGGGGTTATTATGGTCTTTATGGGGTGGTTATGGGGCTGTATGGGGTGGCTATGGGGTGTATGGGGCTGTATGGGGTAGTTATGGGGTTGTTATGGGGTTATTATGGGCTCTATGGGGTTATTATGGGCTCTATGGGGTTATTATGGTCTTTATGGGGTTATTATGGTCTTTACGGGGTTACTATTATGGGCTCCAATGGAAAATCCCCGCGGGCGAATTTGGGTTTGATCCCATTCGACCTTCAAAGGGGGAAACAGGACAACGACAAACAGAACCAGAACCAGAACCTGAACCACAACCAGAACCAGAACCAGAACCGGATCAGAACCAGAGCAGGAGCAGAACCGGGTCGGAACCGGGTCGGAACAGAACTGGATCAGGACCAGAACTGGATCAGGAGTGAATTGAATTGGAGCGGAACCGGATCAGAACAGAACCAGGACCAGAACCGGGTTGGAACAGAACCAGATCAGAACAGAACCGGACCAGGACAGAACCACATCAGGACCAGAACTGGGTCAGAACGGAACCAGATCGGGACCAGAACCGGGTCAGGAGTGAATTGAATTGGAGCGGAACCGGATCAGATCAGAACAGAACCGGATCAGAACCAGGACCAGGACTGGACCACATCGGGACCAGAACCGGGTCAGAACCGGGTCAGAACAGAACCAGATCGGGACCAGAACTGGATCAGGAGTGAATTGAATTGGAGCGGAACCGGATCAGAACTGAATCAGAACAGAACCGGATCAGAACCAGATCAGGACCAGGACCAGGACAGGACCACATCGGGACCAGAACCGGGTCGGAACCGGGTCAGAACAGAACCAGATCGGGACCAGAACTGGATCAGAAGTGAATTGAATTGGAGCAGAACCGGATCAGATCAGAACAGAATAGAAGCGGATCAGAACCGAACCGGGTCAGATCAGAACCGGATCAGAACCGAACCGGATCAGATCAGAACAGAACCAGATCAGATTAGAACCGGGTCAGCAGATCAGATCAGAACCGGATCAGAACCGAACCAGATCAGATCAGAACCGAGTCAGAACAGAACAGAACCGGATCAGAACTGGGTCAGATCAGAACAGAACCGGATCAGAACAGAACCGGGTCAGATCAGAACCGGATCAGAACCGAACCAGCTCAGATTAGAACCGGGTCAGCAGATCAGATCAGAACCGAACCGGCTCAGAACAGAACCGGGTCAGAACCGGGTCAGATCAGAACAGAACTAGATCAGATCAGAACCGGATCAGATCAGAACCGGGTCAGAACAGAACCGGGTCAGATCAGAACAGAACCAGATCAGAACCGAACCGGATCAGCAGATCAGATCAGAACCGGATCAGAACCGAACCAGATTGGAATCAAACCAGATCAGATCAGAACCGGATTGGAATCGAACCGGGTCAGATCAGAACCGGGTCAGAACAGAACAGAACCGGATCAGAACCGGGTCAGATCAGAACAGAACTAGATCAGATCAGAACCGGATCAGAACCGAACCGGGTCAGATCAGAACCAAGTCAGAACCGGGTCAGATCAGAACAGAACCGGATCAGAACTGAACCGGATCAGAACCGAACCGGGTCAGATCAGAACAGAACCGGCTTAGATCAGAACCGGATCAGAACCGAACCGGGTCAGAACAGAACCGGATCGGAATCGAACCAGATCAGAACCGGGTCAGATCAGAACCGAACCAGCTCAGAACCAGCTCAGAACCGAACCGGGTCAGAACCGAACCGGATCGGAATCAAACCGGGTCAGAACCGAACCGGGTCAGCCCCGTCCCGGCCCCACGTGAGCTGGGCTCCGCCTCCATCCATCCATCATCATCCCGAACCGGAACCAGAACCGGCCCATTTCCCGGTTCCGTTTGTTGTTGGGGGGGGGTTACAATGAGTGGGGGGGTCCCTCGGGGGTCCCCATTGAGGCGGCGCCGGGGGTCGCGGGGTGGGGGGGGGGGGTCGGTACCGGGGTCGGTACCGGGGTCGGTTCCGGGTTCGGTTCCGCCCGGGAAGCTGCAGCTCCTGGAGCGGTTCTTTACCTCCCCCCCCCCCTCGGCTTCATCATCATCATCATCATCATCGTCAGGTTCTTCTATAGGGGGGGGGGGCGCCATCTTGGAGACCCCCGGAGGGGATGGGGGGGGTGGGAGGGGGGGTCATGGACCCCCCCACATTATGGGGGCCTATGGGGTCACCAACCCCCCCATTATGGGGGCCTATGGGGTCCAGAGCCCCCCCAGTTATGGGGTCCCTAAAGGGGGGGCTATGGGGGGGGATACAGGGGGGGGTACAGGGGGGTCTATGGGGGGGGCTATAGGGCTGGGGGGGGGTATAGGGGGGTCTATGGGGGGGGGGGCTATAGGGGGGGCTATGGGGCTGGGGGGGGGCATGGGGGGGTCTATGGGGGGGGGTACAGGGGGGTCTATGGGGGGGGCTATAGGGCTGGGGGGGGGTGTAGGGGGGTCTATGGGGGGGGCTATAGGGGAGGGTATAGGGGGGTCGATGGGGGGGGCTATAGGGGGGTCTATGGGGCTGGGGGGGGGTATAGGGGGGCCTATAGGGCTGGGGGGGGGTATAGGGGGGACTATGGGGGGGGGTACGGGGGGGTCTATGGGGGGGTCTATGGGGCTGGGGGGGGGTATAGGGGGGCCTATAGGGCTGGGGGGGGGTATAGGGGGGACTATGGGGGGGGGTACGGGGGGGTCTATGGGGGGGGCTATGGGGCCTGAAGCCCCCCCCAAACAACGGAGGAAGGTGGGGGGGGGGGAGGGAAATGGTGGGGGGGCTTTGAGGAGGGGGCAGAGCCGAAGCCAGGAGGGGTTGGGGTATAATGGGGGGGGGGGGTTTAATAGGGGAGGGGGCTTCAATGGGGGGGGGGGGGGCCCGAGGAGATGGAGGTCAATGGAAACAATGGGGGGGGGGGGGCTTAAAGGGGGGACCCCCATGAAAGGGGGGGGGGGGGCTCAGAAGGGATCCAGGTTTGGAGGGGGGGGGGGGGAGAAATATGGGGAGGGGGCGACATGTTGGGGACCCCCCCCCCAAGAAAGAAGCGGCTTCTCCAGGTTCTTGGATGAATTGACTCAAAGGTTGTTGAGTCCGGCCGAGTTAAAGGAGCTGGGCTGGAGCCCCCCCCCCAATATGGCCCAGAGACCCCCCCCCCAATATGGCCCAGAGACCCCCCCCCAATATGGCCCAGAGACCCCCCCCCAATATGGCCGACAGAGCCACCCCCACCCGACGGGGGGGGCTGAGGGAGGAGGAGGAGGAGGAGGAGGAGGAAGAGGAGGAGGAGGTATGGGGTTATATGGGGAAATATGGGGGGATATAGGGGGGCATGGGGGGATATGGGGGAGATATGGGGGGATATGGGGGGATATGGGGAGATATGGGGGGATATGGGGGGATATGGGGGGATATGGGGAGATATAGGGGGATATGGGGGGATATGGGGAGATATGGGGGGATATGGGGGGATATGGGGTTTTGGGGGGGATATGGGGAGATATGGGGTCGTGGGGGGGGGTTATGGGGGGATATGGGGGGATATGGGGGCTATATGGGTTCGTGGGGGGGAGATATGGGGGGATATGGGGGGGATATGGGGTCGTGGGGGGTGAATATATGGGGGTATGGGGGGATATGGGGGGGATATGGGGGGATATGGGGTCGTGGGGGGGGATATGGGGGGCTATGGGGGGCTATATGGGGTCGTGGGGGGGATATGGGGTCGTGGGGGTGATATGGGGGGGTTATGGGGGGATATGGGGGGATATGGGGGTAATGGGGGGAGTTATGGGGTCGTGAGGGGGGTTATGGGGGGATATGGGGGGGATATAGGGTCGTAGGGGGGGAAATAGGGTCATGGGGGGGAGATATGGGGGGGATATGGGGTCGTGGGGGGTGAATATGGGGGGTTATGGGGGGATATGGGGGGGATATGGGGTCGTGGGGGGGGATATGGGGGGGTACGGGGGGAATATGGGGTTATGGGAGGGTTATGGGGGGTTATGGGGGGGATATGGGGTTGTGGGGGAGAGATATGGGGGGATACAGGGGGGATATGGGGTTGTGGGGGGGGAATATGGGGGGGTACGGGGGGGATATGGGGTTATGGGAGGGTTATGGGGGGTTATGGGGGGGATATGGGGTGATATGGGGTCGTGGGTGGGGATATGGGGGGTTATGGGGGGGATATGGGGGGCTATATGGGGTCGTGGGGGGGATATGGGGTCGTGGGGGGGGGATATAGGGGGTAATAGGGGGGATATAGGGGGGGATATGGGGTCGTGGGGGGGGATTATGGGGGGTTATGGGGGGGATATGGGGGGATATGGGGTCGTGGGGGGGGATATGGGGGGATATGGGGGGGATATGGGGTTATGGGGGGGATATGGGGGATATATGGGGTCGTGGGGGGGGATATGGGGGGGTTATGGGGGGATGTAGGGGGGGTTATGGGGTCGTGGGGGGGGATATGGGGGGGATATGGGGTTATGGGGGGGATATGGGGGATATATGGGGTCGTGGGGGGGGATATGGGGTTGTGGGGGGAGATATGGGGTCGGGGGGGGATATGGGGGGATATGGGGTCGTGGGGGGGGATTATGGGGTCGTGGGGGGGGATTATGGGGGGATAGGGGGGATATAGGGGGGGATATGGGGCCGTGGGGGGGGAATATGGGGGGGTACGGGGGGGATATGGGGTCGTGGGGGGGGCTATGGGGGGCTATATGGGGTCGTGGGGGGCATATGGGGTCGTGGGGGGGGATATAGGGGGTAATAGGGGGGATATAGGGGGGGATATGGGGTCGTGGGGGGGGATATGGGGTATATGGGGGAGATATGGGGTCATGGGGGGAAGGTATGGGGGGGATATGGGGGGAATATGGGGGGTTATAGGGGGGGATATGGGGTTATTGGGGGGTTATGGGGTCGTGGGGGGGAATATGGGGGGATATGGGGGAGATATGGGGTCGGGGGGCCGATATGGGGTCGTGGGGGGGGGATATGGGGGGCTATGGGGGGCTATGGGGGCTATATGGGTTCGTGGGGGGGAGATATGGGGGGATATGGGGTTGTGGGGGGGGAATATGGGGGGATATGGGGGGGATATGGGGTCGTGGGGGGTGAATATATGGGGGTATGGGGGGGAGATATGGGGGAGTTATGGGGTTGTGGGGGGGATGGGGGGGACATGGGGGGGGATATGGGGTTGTGGGGGGGGATACAAGGGGGGTATGGGGTTATGGGGGGGGATATGGGGGTGTTATGGGGGGATATGGGGGTATATGGGGTTGTGGGGGGGTTATGGGGCCGTGTGGGGCCTAATGTTGCCCCCCCCCCATTTCAAACAGGACCCGGAAGCGGCTGCAGCTGCCAGGGGGTGAGTTGGATTTTTGGGGTGAAAAGGGCCGATTTTGGGGCAATTTGGGGGGGGATTAAATGGGGGGGGGGGGGGGGTCACTCAGTGCTTTGTGTCCCCCCCCCCCCACAGCCCCCCCACGGCACAACGGGAACTGCAGGAACTGAGGGAACAAATGGAGAGGTGAGGGGAAACTATGGGGTCTACCTGCCCCATAGAGACCCCATAGACCCTATAGACCCCATAGAGAACCCATAGAGACCCCATAGACCCTGTAGACCCCATAGAGACCCCATAGAGACCCCATAGACCCTATGGACCCCATAGAGAACCCATAGAGACACATAGAGACCCATAGAGACCCCATAGAACCCATAGACCCTATAGACCCCATAAAGACCCCAATGCCCCATAGGGTCCCCACTGACCCCATAGAGACCCCAAAGTCCCATAGAGACCCCATTGACCCTACAGAGATCCCACTGACCCCATAAAGACCCCATTATCCCCATAGAGACCCCATTATCCCCATAGAGACCCCATTGACCCCATAGAGACCCCACTGACCCTATAGTGATCTCAGTGCCCCATAGAGACCCCATTGACCCCATAGAGACCCTACTGACCCTATAGTTATCTCAGTGCCCCATAGAGACCCCAGTGCCCCATAAAGACCCCATTGACCCCATAGAGACCCCATTGACCCCATAAAGACCCCATTGACCCCATAGAGACCCCATTGACCCCATAAAGACCCCATTGACCCCATAAAGACCCCATTGACCCCATAGAGACCTATTGACCCCATAGAGACCTATTGACCCCATAGAGACCCCAACGACCCCATAAAGACCCCAAAGCCCCATAGAAACCCCACTGACCCCATAGAGACCCTATTGACCCCATAAAGACCCCATTGACCCCATAGGGACCCCAAAGCCCCATAGAGACCCCATTGACCCCATAGAGACCCCATTGACCCCATAGAGACCCCACTGACCCCATAGGGACCCCATTGACCCCATAGAGACCCCATTATCCCCATAGAGACCCCACTGGCCCCATAGAGACCCTATTGACCCCATAGAGACCCCACTGACCCCATAGAGACCCCATTGACCCCATAGGGACCCCATTGACCCCATAGAGACCCTATTGACCCCATAGAGACCCCAATGCCCCATAGGGACCCCAACGACCCCATAGAGACCCCATTGACCCCATAAATACCCCAAAGCCCCATAGAGACCCCATTGACCCCATAGAGACCCCAACGACCCCATAAAGACCCCAAAGCCCCATAGAAACCCCATTGACCCCATAGAGACCCCATTGACCCCATAGAGACCCCATAACGCCCCCATTATCCCCCAGGCTCCAGGAGGACTTTGCAGCCTCTCAGCGCCTGAACCGGGTCCTGGAGCAGCGACTGCAGGGGCTGGTAGGGGTGACCCTATAAGGGGGTGACCCTATAAGGGGGGGGGTCCCATATATGGGGCTGAGGGGACCCTATGGGGTTTAGTGACCCTATATTGACCCTATAGGCGCAGGCCGTGTCCCTCCAGAGGGTGGCGCTGTCCCAGGGTCTGGCTGAGGCCATTCAACACTTCATGGGGAGACCCCAAATGGGGCAGGATATGGGGCCACAGGTGAGGGGGGTTATTGGGGTCTATGGGGGTAATGGGGGCAATGGGGGCAATGGGGGCAATGGGGTCAATGGGGGCATTGGGGTCAATGGGGGCAATGGGGGCAATGGGATCAATGGGATCAATGGGGTCAATGGGGGCAATGGGGTCAATGGGGTCAATGGGGTCAATGGGATCAATGGGGTCAATGGGGACATTGGGATCAATGGGGTCAATGGGGTCAATGGGATCAATGGGGTCAATGGGGGCAATGGGGTCAATGGGGGCAATGGGATCAATGGGGTCAATGGGGGCAATGGGGTCAATGGGGGCAATGGGGTCAATGGGGTCAATGGGGGCAATGGGGACATTGGGGTCTCTATGGGGTCAATGGGGTCAATGGGGGCAATGGGGTCAATGGGGGCAATGGGGGCAATGGGGGCAATGGGGGCAATGGGGGCATTGGGGTCAGTGGGGTCAATGGGGACATTGGGATCAATGGGGTCAATGGGGACATTATTGGGGTCAATGGGGACAATGGGGTCTCTATGGGGATAATGGGGGCAATGGGGGCAATGGGGGCAATGGGGTCAATGGGATCAATGGGATCAATGGGGTCAATGGGGGCAATGGGGACATTGGGGACATTGGGGTCTCTATGGGGTCAATGGGGGCAATGGGGGCAATGGGATCAATGGGGTCAGTGGGGTCAGTGGGGGCAATGGGATCAATGGGGTCAATGGGGTTAATGGGGACATTGGGGTCAATGGGGGCAATGGGATCAATGGGGTCAATGGGGTTAATGGGGACATTGGGGTCAATGGGGTCAATGGGGTCAATGGGGGCATTGGGGTCAATGGGGACATTGGGGTCAATGGGGTCAATGGGGACAATGGGGGCAATGGGAGCAATGGGATCAATGGGATCAATGGGGTCAATGGGGGCAATGGGATCAATGGGGTCAATGGGGTCAATGGGATCAATGGGGTCAATGGGGTCAATGGGGGCAATGGGATCAATGGGGTCAATGGGGGCAATGGGATCAATGGGGTCAATGGGGTCAATGGGGTCAATGGGATCAATGGGGTCAATGGGATCAATGGGGGCAATGGGGGCATTGGGGTCAATGGGGTCAATGGGGTCAATGGGGACATTGGGATCAATGGGGGCATTGGGGTCAATGGGGACATTGGAGTTATTGGGGTCAATGGGATCAATGGGGACATTGGGGTCAATGGGGTCAATGGGGACATTGGGGTCTCTATGGGGACAATGGGGTCTCTATGGGGTCTCTATGGGGTCAGTGGGGTCTCTATGGGGTCAGTGGGGTCTCTATGGGGATAATGGGGTCTCTGTGGGGTCAATGGGGTCTCTATGGGGTCTCTATGGGGTCAGTGGGGTCTCTATGGGGATAATGGGGTCTCTATGGGGATAATGGGGTCTCTATGGAGTCTCTATGGGGTCAGTGGGGTCTCTATGGGGATAATGGGGTCTCTATGGGGTCAATGGGGTCTCTATGGGGTCAGTGGGGTCTCTATGGGGATAATGGGGTCTCTATGGGGTCAGTGGGGTCTCTATGGGGATAATGGGGTCTCTATGGGGTCAATGGGGTCTCTATGGGGATAATGGGGTCTCTATGGGGTCAGTGGGGTCTCTATGGGGATAATGGGGTCTCTATGGGGTCAATAGGGTCTCTATGGGGATAATGGGGTCTCTATGGGGTCAATGGGGTCTCTATGGGGATAAGAGGGTCTCTATGGGGTCAATGGGGTCTCTATGGGGTCAATGGGGTCTCTATGGGGATAATAGGGTCTCTATGGGGTCAATGGGGTCTCTATGGGGATAATGGGGTCTCTATGGGGATAATAGGGTCTCTATGGGGTCAATGGGGTCTCTATGGGGTCAATGGGGTCTCTATGGGGATAATGGGGTCTCTGGGGATAATGGGGTCTCTATGGGGATAATGGGGTCTCTATGGGGTCAATGGGGTCTCTATGGGGATAATGGGGTCTCTATGGGGTCAGTGGGGTCTCTATGGGGATAATAGGGTCTCTATGGGGACAGTGGGGTTTCTATGGGGATAATGGGGTCTCTATGGGGTCAGTTGGGTCTCTATGGGGTCAGTGGGGTCTCTATGGGGTCAATGGGGTCTCTATGGGGTCAGTGGGGTCTCTATGGGGACAATGGGGTCTCTATGGGGACAATGGGGTCTCTACGGGGATAATGGGGTCTCTATGGGGATAATGGGGTCTCTATGGGGATAATGGGGTCTCTATGGGGTCTCTATGGGGACAGTGGGGTCTCTATGGGGTCAGTGGGGTATCTATGGGGATAATGGGGTCTCTATGGGGATAATGGGATCTCTATGGGGTCTCTATGGGGTCAGTGGGGTCTCTATGGGGATAATAGGGTCTCTATGGGGTCAATGGGGTCTCTATGGGGATAATGGGGTCTCTATGGGGTCTCTATGGGGTCGATGTGGGTCACACGTTGTTGTTCACCCCACAGATTTCCCCATGGGGTCGGACCCCACACGATGACAATGGGGACAATGAGGAGGGGCCGCTGCCCCCCCCCCCGGCCTTCAGGGACCCCCCGACCCCACAATAAAGAGCTGCCCCACAAGACCCTATAACCCACTATGGGGTCCCTATATCCCACTATGGGGTCCCATATCCCACTATGGGGTCCCTATATCCCTCTATGGGGTCCCATATCCCACTATGGGGTCCCTATATCCCACTATGGGGTCCCATATCCCACTATGGGGTCCCTATATCCCACTATGGGGTCCCATATCCCACTATGGGGTCCCTATATCCCACTATGGGGTCCCATATCCCACTATGGGGTCCCTATATCCCTCTATGGGGTCCCTATATCCCACTATGGGGTCCCATATCCCTCTATGGGGTCCCTATATCCCACTATGGGGTCCCATATCCCACTATGGGGTCCCATATCCCTCTATGGGGTCCCTATATCCCACTATGGGGTCCCATATCCCACTATGGGGTCCCATATCCCTCTATGGGGTCCCTATATCCCACTATGGGGTCCCATATCCCTCTATGGGGTCCCATATCCCTCTATGGGGTCCCTATATCCCTCTATGGGGTCCCTATATCCCTCTATGGGGTCCCATATCCCACTATGGGGTCCCATATCCCACTATGGGGTCCCTATATCCCACTATGGGGTCCCATATCCCACTATGGGGTCCCTATATCCCTCTATGGGGTCCCTATATCCCACTATGGGGTCCCATATCCCTCTATGGGGTCCCTATATCCCACTATGGGGTCCCATATCCCACTATGGGGTCCCATATCCCTCTATGGGGTCCCTATATCCCACTATGGGGTCCCATATCCCACTATGGGGTCCCATATCCCTCTATGGGGTCCCTATATCCCACTATGGGGTCCCATATCCCTCTATGGGGTCCCATATCCCACTATGGGGTCCCTATATCCCTCTATGGGGTCCCATATCCCTCTATGGGGTCCCATATCCCACTATGGGGTCCCATATCCCTCTATGGGGTCCCTATATCCCACTATGGGGTCCCATATCCCTCTATGGGGTCCCTATATCCCACTATGGGGTCCCTATATCCCTCTATGGGGTCCCATATCCCACTATGGGGTCCCTATATCCCACTATGGGGTCCCTATATCCCTCTATGGGGTCCCATATCCCACTATGGGGTCCCTATATCCCTCTATGGGGTCCCATATCCCTCTATGGGGTCCCTATATCCCACTATGGGGTCCCATATCCCACTATGGGGTCCCATATCCCTCTATGGGGTCCCTATATCCCACTATGGGGTCCCTATATCTCTCTATGGGGTCCCATATCCCACTATGGGGTCCCATATCCCTCTATGGGGTCCCTATATCCCACTATGGGGTCCCATATCCCTCTATGGGGTCCCATATCCCTCTAGGGGTCCCATATCCCACTATGGGGTCCCTATATCCCTCTATGGGGTCCCATATCCCACTATGGGGTCCCTATATCCCTCTATGGGGTCCCATATCCCACTATGGGGTCCCTATATCCCTCTATGGGGTCCCTATATCCCTCTATGGGGTCCCATATCCCACTATGGGGTCCCTGTATCCCACTATGGGGTCCCATATCCCACTACGGGGTCCCTATATCCCACTATGGGTCCCTATATCCCTCTATGGGGTCCCTATATCCCTCTATGGGGTCCCATATCCCACTATGGGGTCCCTATATCCCTCTATGGGGTCCCTATATCCCACTATGGGGTCCCTATATCCCTCTATTGGGTCCCATATCCCACTATGGGGTCCCATATCCCTCTATAGGGTCCCTATATCCCACTATGGGGTCCCTATATCCCTCTATGGGGTCCCTATATCCCACTATGGGGTCCCTATATCCCTCTATTGGGTCCCATATCCCACTATGGGGTCCCATATCCCTCTATGGGGTCCCATATCCCACTATGGGGTCCCTATATCCCTCTATGGGGTCCCATATCCCACTATGGGGTCCCATATCCCTCTATGGGGTCCCTATATCCCACTATAGGGTCCCATACCCCTCTATGGGGTCTCCCCCCCCCCATTTGACCCCATTATTTCCCCCCTATAAGACCCCCCCCCCCAATAACACAACACTGGGCTGGTTCCATCACTTTATGAGCCCCCCCCCCATTTCCAGGTTCCATTTGGGGGGGGGTCCCAATTTGGGGAGGGGTCTCAGTTTAAAGGGGGGGGTGGGGGTCCCATTTTGGGGGGGTCCCATTTGGGTGGGGGTCCTAGTTTAAAGGTGGGGGGGTCCAGATTTTAAGGGGGGGGTGGTCTCAATTTGGGGGGGTCTCAATTAATTTGGGGGGGGGTCTCAATTTGGGGGGGGTCTCAGTTTAAAGTGGGGGGGTCCCATTTTAAAGGTAGGGGGGGTGTCTCAATTTGGGGGGGGTCTCCATTAATTTGGGGGGGGGTCTCCATGTGGGGGGTCCCATTTGGGGGGGGTTCTCAATTAATTTGGGGGGGGGGTCCCATTCTGGTGGGGGTTCTCATTGTGTGTGTGGGGGTCTCAATTTGGGGGGGGTCCTAATTTAAAGGTGGGGGGGGGGTCCCATTCTGGGGGGGGGCCTCATTGTGTGTGTGTGGGGTCTCCACGTGGGGGGTCTCCATGTGGAGGGTCCCACGTGGGGGGTCCCATGTGGGGGGTCTCATTATGGGGGGTCTCCACGTGGGGGGTCTCCATGTGGGGGGTCCCACGTGGGGGGTCTCAATATGGGGGGTCCCATGTGGAGGGTCTCCATGTGGGGGGTCTCCACGTGGGGGGTCCCACGTGGGGGGTCTCATTATGGGGGTCTCATTATGGGGGGTCTCCATGTGGGGGGTCTCAATATGGGGGGTCCCACGTGGGGGGTCTCCATGTGGGGGGTCTCAATATGGGGGGTCCCATGTGGGGGGTCTCCATGTGGGGAGTCTCATTATGTGGGGTCTCATTATGGGGGGTCTCCATTAATTTGGGGGGGGGTCTCAGTTTAAAGGGGGGGGGTCCCAATTAATGTGTGGGGGGGGGTCTCTATGTGGGGGGTCTCATTACGGGGGGTCTCCACGTGGGGGGTCTCCATGTGGGGGGTCTCATTATGGGGGGTCTCATTATGGGGGGTCCCATGTGGGGGGTCTCCACGTGGGGGGTCTCCACGTGGGGGGTCCCACGTGGGGGGTCTCATTCAGCAGTAAAGACCCTGGCCGCGATGTCGTCCAGCAGCCAATCAATGCCCAGCAACAGGTTGAGCCCCGTCACTGCACTGCAGCCATAGATACACCAATGGTGGGAGTGAATGGAGTCCAGAGCCAGAGCCTATAGGGGATATAGGGGATATAGGGGATATATGGGGTTATAGGGGGTTATATGGGGTTATATATGGGGTTATATATGGGGTTATATGGGGTTATATGGGGTTATATGGGGGATATATGGGATATATAGGGGTTATAGGGGTGTAATGGGGTTATATGGGGTTATATGGGGGATATATGGGGTTATATGGGGTTATATGGGGTTATATGGGGTTATATATGGGGTTATATGGGGGGTATATGGGGTTATATGGGGGGATATGGGGGTATATGGGGTTATATGGGGTTATATGGGGTTATATGGGTGTAATGGGGTTATATGGGGTTATATGGGGGATATATGGGGTTATATGGGGTTTATGGGGTTATATGGGGGTATATGGGATTATATGGGGTTATATGGGATATATGGGGTTATATGGGGTTATATGGGGTTGTATGGGGTTATATGGGGTTATATGGGGTTGTATGGGTTATGGGGTTATATGGGGGTTATGGGGGTATATGGGGTTATATGGGGATGGGTATATGGGGGTATATGGTATATGGGGATATGGGTATATGGTTGGGTATATGGGGGGTATATGGGGTTATATGGGGGATATGGGGTTATATTATGGGGGTATATGGGGTTATATGGGGTTATATGGGGGTATATGGGGTTATATGGGGTTATATGGGGGTATATGGGGGTTATATGGGGGGTATATGGGGTTTTATGGGGTATATGGGGGTATATGGGGGTATGGGGGGATATGGGGTTATATGGGGGATTTGGGGTATGGTTATATGGTTATATGGGGG
>NW_028189084.1:0-59839 GCF_054131305.1 Coturnix japonica | reverse complement strand
GGGGCTGATCCTATAGGGGACTATAGGGCCATAAAGGGGCTGATCCTATAGAGGACTATAGGGTCGTAAAGGGGGTTGATCCTATAGGGGACTATAGGGCCATAAAGGGGCTGATCCTATAGGGGACTATAGGGCCATAAAGGGGCTGATCCTATAGGGTGACTATAGGGTCATAAAGGGGCTGATCCTATAGGGGACTATAGGGTCATAAAGGGGCTGATCCTATAGGGTGACTATAGGGCCATAAAGGGGCTGATCCTATAGGGGACTATAGGGTCGTAAAGGGGCTGATCCTATAGGGGACTATAGGGTTGTAAAGGGGCTGATCCTATAGGATGACTATAGGGCCATAAAGGGGCTGATCCTATAGGGGACTATAGGGTCATAAAGGGGCTGATCCTATAGGGGACTATAGGGCCATAAAGGGGACTGATCCTATAGGGGACTATAGGGTCGTAAAGGGGGCTGATCCTATAGGGGACTATAGGGCCATAAAGGGGCTGATCCTATAGGGGACGATAGGGTCGTAAAGGGGGCTGATCCTATAGGGTGACTATAGGGCCATAAAGGGGCTGATCCTATAGGGGACTATAGGGCCATAAAGGGGGCTGATCCTATAGGGGACTATAGGGTCGTAAAGGGGCTGATCCTATAGGGGACTATAGGGCCATAAAGGGGCTGATCCTATAGGGGACTATAGGGTCGTAACGGGGCAGATCCTATAGGGGACTATAGGGCCATAAAGGGGCTGATCCTATAGGGGACTATAGGGTCGTAAAGGGGCTGATCCTATAGGGGACTATAGGGCCATAAAGGGGCTGATCCTATAGGGTGACTATAGGGTCGTAAAGAGGGCTGATCCTATAGGGTGACTATAGGGTCATACAGGGGACTGATCCTATAGGGGACTATAGGGTCGTAAAGGGGGTGATCCTATAGGGGACTATAGGGTCGTAAAGGGGCTGATCCTATAGGGGACTATAGGGTCGTAAAGGGGCTGATCCTATAGGGGACTATAGGGCCATAAAGGGGCTGATCCTATAGGGGACTATAGGGCCTTAAAGGGGCTGATCCTATAGGGGACTATAGGGTCGTAAAGAGGGCTGATCCTATAGGGTGACTATAGGGTCATACAGGGGGCTGATCCTATAGGGGACTATAGGGTCGTAAAGGGGGTGATCCTATAGGGGACTATAGGGTCGTAAAGGGGCTGATCCTATAGGTGACTATAGGGCCATAAAGGGGGCTGATCCTATAGGGGACTATAGGGCCATACAGGGGGCTGATCCTATAGGGGACTATAGGGTCGTAAAGGGGGCTGATCCTATAGGGGACTATAGGGCCATAAAGGGGCTGATCCTATAGGGGACTATAGGGTCATAAAGGGGCTGATCCTATAGGGGACTATAGGGCCATAAAGGGGCTGATCCTATAGGGTGTCTATAGGGTCATAAAGGGGGCTGATCCTATAGGGGACTATAGGGCCATAAAGGGGGCTGATCCTATAGGTGACTATAGGGTCGTAAAGGGGACATGGGACCTGATCCTATAGGGTGACTATAGGGCCACAAAGGGGACATGGGACCTGACCCTATAGGGTGACTATAGGGCCACAAGGGGACCCTATATGGGATATATGGGACCCTAAACCCCATTGGGGTCTATAGGGTTTGATGGGACCCTAAACCCATGGGAGCTGACCCTATAGGGTGACTATAGGGCCATAAAGGTGGACAATAGGGCCACAATGGGGACATGGGACGTGGGACCTGACCCTATAGGGTGACTATAGGGCCACAAGGGGTCCCTATATGGGATATATGGGACCCTAAACCCCATTGGGGTCCATAGGGTTCGATGGGACCCTAAACCCATGGGACCTGATCCTATAGGGTGACTATAGGGCCACAAAGGGGATATGGGACCTGACCCTATAGGGGACAATAGGGCCACAAAGGGGGACATGGGACATACAGGGCCACTAAATGGGGTATGGGGACATGGGGACATGGGACCTGACCCTATAGGGGACTATAGGGTCGTAAAGGGGATATGGGAGCTGATCCTATAGGGTGACTATAGGGCCACAAGGGGTCCCTATATGGGATATATGGGACTCTAAACCCCATTGGGGTCCATAGGGTTCAATGGGACCCTAAACCCATGGGACCTGATCCTATAGGGGACAATAGGGTCATAAAGGGGGACAATAGGGCCACAATGGGGACATGGGATGTGGGACCTGACCCTATAGGGTGACTATAGGGCCACAATGGGGACATGGGACATGGGGCCTGACCTATAGGGTGACTATAGGGCCACAAGGGGTCCCTATATGGGATATATGGGACCCTAAACCCCATTGGGGTCCATAGGGTTCGATGGGACCCTAAACCCATGGGACCTGATCCTATAGGGTGACTATAGGGCCATAAAGGGGATATGGGAGCTGATCCTATAGGGGACAATAGGGCCATAAAGGGGGACATGGGACATATAGGGCCACTAAATGGGATATGGGGACATGGGGACATGGGACCTGACCCTATAGGGTGACTATAGGGCCACAAGGGGTCCCTATATGGGACCCTAAACCCCATTGGGGTCTATAGGGTTTGATGGGACTCTAAACCAATAGGGCCACAAAGGGGGACATGGGACATGGGGCCTGATCCTATAGGGTGACTATAGGGCCACAAGGGGTCCCTATAAGGGACATATGGGACCCTAAACCCCATTGGGGTCTATAGGGTTTTTTGCTCACCCACAAACTCGAGGCCGCAGGCCACGTTGCTGCCCAGCATGGCAACCTGCTCACGGGCAATCTGGCTCCAACAGGCGTCGTTACCCACCAACGCAATGACTGGGATCTATAGGGTCAAGGTATAGGGTCACCCTATATCCCATATACCCTATAACCCACCCTATAGACCCTATAGACCCCTATAGACCCTATAGATCCCTATAGATCCCTATGGACAGGCCACATTGCAACCTGGCTCCAACAGGCGTCGTTACCCACCAACGCAATGACTGGGATCTATAGGATCAAGGTATAGGGTCATCCTATATCCCATATACCCTATATACCACCCTATAGACCCTATAGACCCTACAGACCCCTATAGACCCCTATAGACCCTATAGACCCCTATAGACAGGCCACATTGCAATCTGGCTCCAACAGGCGTCGTTACCCACCAACACAATGATAGGAATCTATAGGATCAAGGTATAGGTCACCCTATATCCTATATACCCTATATCCCACCCTATAGACCCCTATAGACCCTACAGACCCCTATAGATCCCTATAGACAGGCCACATTACAATCTGGCCCCAACAGGCGTCATTACCCACCAACGCAATGACTGGGATCTATAGGGTCAAGGTATAGGGTCACCCTATATCCCATATACCCTATATCCCACCCTAACCCTATAGACCCTATAGACAGGCCCCCTTGCAATCTGGCTCCAACAGGTGTCGTTGCCCACCAACACAATGACTGGGATCTATAGGATCAAGGTATAGGGTCACCCTATATCCCATATACCCGATATCCCATATACCCTATATCCCACCCTATAGACCCTATAGACCCTATAGACCCCTATAGATCCCTATAGACAGGCCACATTGCAATCTGGCTCCAACAGGCATCGTTACCCACCAACGCAATGACTGGGATCTATAGGGTCAAGGTATAGGGTCACCCTATATCCCATACACCCTATAACCCACCCTATAGACCCCATAGACCCCTATAGACCCCTATAGACCCCTATAGACAGGCCACATTGCAATCTGGCTCCAACAGGCGTCGTTACCCACCAACGCAATGACTGGGATCTATAGGGTCAAGGTATAGGGTCACCCTATATCCCATATACCCTATAACCCACCCTATAGACTATATGGACTTCTATAGACCCTATAGACCCCAATAGACCCTATAGAGCCCTATAGATCCCTATAGACCCCTATAGACAGGCCACATTGCAATCTGGCTCCAACAGGCGTCCTTACCCACCAACGCAATGACTGGGATCTATAGGGTCAAGGTATAGGGTCACCCTATATCCCATATACCCTATAACCCACCCTATAGACCCTATAGACCCTATAGATCCCTATAGATCCCTATAGACAGGCCACATTGCAACCTGGCTCCAACAGGCATCATTACCCACCAATGCAATGACTGGGATCTATAGGGTCAAGGTATAGGGTTACCCTATATCCCATATACCCTATATCCCACCCTATAGACCCCATAGACCCCTATAGACCCTACAGACCCCTATAGACCCCTATAGACCCTATAGACAGGCCATATTGCAACCTGGCTCCAACAGGCGTCGTTACCCACCAACGCAATGACTGGAATCTATAGGGTCAAGGTATAGGGTCACCCTATATCCCATATACCCTATATCCCACCCTATAGACCCTATGGACTCCTATAGACCCTATAGACCCCTATAGACCCTATAGATCCCTATAGACCCTATAGACAGGCCACATTGCAACCTGGCTCCAACAGGCGTCGTTACCCCACCAACGCAATGACTGGGATCTATAGGATCAAGGTATAGGGTCACCCTATATCCCATATACCCTATAACCCACCCTATAAACCCTATAGACCCTATAGACCCCTATAGACCCCTATAGACAGGCCACATTGCAATCTGGCTCCAACAGGCGTCGTTACCCACCAACGCAATGACTGGGATCTATAGGGTCAAGGTATAGGGTCACCCTATATCCCATACACCCTATATCCCATATACCCTATATCCCATATACCCTATATCCCATATACCCTATATCCCACCCCATAGACCCCTATAGGTCCCACCTTGTGCCGCACGAAGGTGTCGAACTCAATGAGGCTGTAACCCAACGAACCGTCCCCATAAGGATCCAGACCTGCCATAGGGGGACAGCAATGACGTGCCCTATATCCACCCTATATCCACAAACCCCTATATCCACCCTATATCCACAAACCCTATATCCCCCCCATATCCCCAAACCCTATATCCCCAAACCCTATATCCCCCTATATACCCCCTATATCCCCCCTATATCCCCAAACCCTATATCCCTATGCCCTATATCCACCCTATATCCCCAAACCCCATATCCCCCCCTATATCACCCCTATATTCCCCCCATATCCCTAAACCCTATAACCCCAAACCCTATATCCCCCTATATCACCCCTATATCCTCCCCTATATCCCCATGCCCTATATCCACCCTATATCCCCAAACCCTATATCACACCCTATATCACCCCTATATCCCCCCCAATATCCCAACCCTATAACCCCAAACCCTATAACCCCAAACCCTATATCCCCCCTATATCCCCAAACCCTATATCCCCCCTTATATCCCCAAACCCGATATCCCCCCTATATCCCCAAACCCTATATCCCCCCTATATCCACAAACCCTATATCCCCCTCTATATCCCACTGTATATCCCCCCTTATATCCCCAAACCCTATATATCCCCTATATCCCACCCTATATCCCCCCTATACCCCCAAACCCTATATATCCCCTATATCCCCCAACCCTATATCCCCAAACCCTATATCCCCCCTATATCCCCCAACCCTATATCCCCCTCTATATCCCACCCTATACCCCCCCTTATATCCCCAAACTCTATATCACACCCTATATCCCCAAACCCTATATAACCCCTATATTCCCAAACCGTATATCCCCCTATATCACCCTATATCCCCAAACCCTATATCCCACCCTATATACACCCTATATCCCCAAACCCTATATCCCCCTATATCCCCCCCTATATCCCCAAACCCTATATCCCACCCTATATACCCCCTATATCCCCCCTTATATCCCCAAACCCTATATCACACCCTATATCCCCAAACCCTATTTCCTCCCCTTTATACCCCCTATATCCCCAAACCCTATATCAGCCCTATACTCCCAAACCCTATATCCCCCTATACCCCACCCTATATCCCCCTATATCCCCTCTTATATCCCCAAACCCTATAAACCCCCCTATATCCCTCCCTATATCCCCAAACCCTATATCCCCCCTATATACCCCCTATATCCCCCCTATATCCCCAAACCCTATATCCCCTCTATATCCCACCCTATATCCCCAAACCCTATATCCCCTATATCCCCAAACCCTATATCCCCCCCTATATACCCCCTATATCCCCAAACCCTATATCACACCCTATATACCCCCTATATCCTACCCTATATCCCCCCTTATATCCCCAAACCCTATATCCCCCCCATATCCCTCCCTATATCCCCAAACCCTATATCTCCCCTATATACCCCCTATATCCCCCCTATATCCCACCCTATATCCCCAAACCCTATATCCCCAAACCCTTTATCCCCCCTATATCCTCAAACCCTATATCCCACCCTATATCCCCCTCTATATCCCACCCTATATCCCACCCTATATCCCTCCCTATATCCCCAAACCCTATATCCCCCCCTATATACCCCCTATATCCCCAAACCCTATATCCTCAAACCCTATATCCCACCCTATATCCCAAACCCTATATCCCACCCTATATCCCCAAACCCTATATCCCCAAACCCTATATACACCCTATATCCCCCCTATATCCCCCCTATATCCCCCAACCCTATATCACACCCTATATCCCCCAACCCTATATCCCCCTCTATATCCCCCCTTATATCCCCAAACCCTATATCCTATCCTATATCCCCAAACCCTATAACCCCAAACCCTATATCCCCCTATATCACCCCTATATCCCCTCCTATATCCCCAAACCCTATATCCCCAAACCCTATATCCCCAAACCCTATATCTCCCTATATACCCCCTATATCCCCCCTATATCCCACCCTATATCCCCAAACCCTATATTTCCCCTATATACCCCCCTATATCCCCAAACCCTATATCCCCAAACCCTATACCCCCCCCCATATCCTCAAACCCAATATCCCACCCTATATCCCCAAACCCTATATCCCCCCTATATCCCTCCCTATATCCCCAAACCCTATATCCCCCCCTATATACCCCCTATATCCCACCCTATATCCCAAACCCTATATCCCCCTATATCCCCAAACCCTATATCCCCTCCTATATCCCACCCTATATCCACAAACCCCATATCCACCCTATATCCACAAACCCTATATCCACCCTATATCCCACCCTATATCCACAAACCCTATATCCACCCTATATCCCCCCTATATCCCCAAACCCTATATCCACCCTATATCCCACCCTATATCCACAACCCCTATATCCCCCTATACCCCACCCTATATCCACAAACCCTATATCCCCCTATACCCCACCCTATATCCACAAACCCTATATCCACCCTATATCCCACCCTATATCCACAAACCCTATATCCCCCTATACCCCACCCTATATCCACAAACCCTATATCCCCCTATATCCCCCCTATATCCCCAAACCCTATATCCCCCTATATACCCCCTATATCCCCAAACCCTATAACCCCAGACCCTATATCCCCAAACCCTATATCCACAAACCCTGTATCCCCCTATATACCCCCTATATCCCCCCTATATCCCCAAACCCTATATCCCCATGCCCTATATCCCCCCCATATCCCCAAACCCTATATCCCCAAACACTATATCCCCCTATATACCCGCTATATCCACCCTATATCCCCAAACCCTATATTTCCCCTATATACCCCCTATATCCCACCCTATATCCCCCAACCCTATATCCCCCTCTATATCCCACCCTATATCCCCAAACCCTATATCCCCCTATATCCCCCCTATATCCCCCCTATATCCCCCAACCCTATATCCCCATACCCTATATCCCCAAACCCTATATCTCCCCTATATCCCCCCCTATATCCCCCCTATATCCCCTATAACTCACCTCCGCTTCAGGCCGACACAATTTGGCCCCCAAAGCGAATCCAGCTCCGACCCCCAACGTCCCAAAAGGACCTAAAGACCCCATAGAAAACCCCATTAATGGGGCCACCCTATAGACGGCCCCATAAGTGACCCTATATAATGGGTGGGGGTCCCAGGGGGGTCATGGGGGGGGGTCTTTGGGGGGTCCAGCCATGAGCGGGGTCTTTGGGGTCACACTATATAGGATACGGTGCCCACAAAGTCAACCCCATAACCAACCCCATTAATGGGGTCACCCTATAGACGGCCCCATAAGTCACCCCATATCATGGGTGGGGGTCCCATGAGGGTCTTGGGGGGGTCCTCACCGGGGTCCAGCCATGATCGGGGTCGCACTATATAGGATGAGGTGCCCACAAAGTCAACCCCATAACCAACCCAATAATGGGGTCACCCTATAGACGGCCCCATAAGTGACCCCATATTGTGGGTGGGGGTCCCAGGGGGGTCCTGGGGGGGGTCTTGGGGGGGTCCTCACCGGGGTCCAGCCATGATCGGGGTCGCACTATATAGGATGTGGTGCCCATAAAGTCCCCCATATAACCAACCCCATTAATGGGGTCACCCTATAGACGGCCCCATAAGTGACCCCATATCATGGGTGGGGGTCCCAGGGGGGTCCTGGGGGGGTCCTCACCGGGGTCCATCCATGATCGGGGTTGCACTATATAGGATGTGGTGCCCACAAAGTCAGCCCCATAACCAACCCATTAATGGGGTCACCCTATAGACGGCCCCATAAGTGACCCCATATAATGGGTGGGGGTCCCAGGGGGGTCCTGGATGGGGGGGGTCCTCACTGGGGTCCAGCCATGATCGGAGCCACACTATATAGGATGCGGTGCCCATAAAGTCAACCCCATAACCAACCCCATTAATGGGGTCACCCTATAGACGGCCCCATAAGTGACCCTATATAATGGGTTGGGGTCCCAGGGGGGTCATGGGGGGGGTCTTTGGGGGGTCCAGCCATGAACGGGGCCTTTGGGGTCGCACTATATAGGATGCGGTGCCCACAAAGTCAGCCCCATAACCAACCCAATAATGGGGTCACCCTATAGACGGCCCCATAAGAGACCCCATATCATGGGTGGGGGTCCCATGAGGGTCCTGGGGGGGTCTTGGGGGGGTCCTCACCGGGGTCCAGCCATGACCGGGACCATATTATATAGGGTACGGTACCCACAAAGTCAGCCCCATAACCACCCCCATTAATGGGGTCACCCTATAGACGGCCCCATAAGCGACCCCATATAATGGGTGGGGGTCCCGGGGGGTCTTGGGGGGGTCCTGGGGGGGGTCCTCACCGGGGTCCAGCCATGATCGGGGTCTCACTATATAGGATGCGGTGCCCACACAGTCCGCCCCATAACCAACCCCATTAATGGGGTCACCCTATAGACGGCCCCATAAGTGACCCCATATAATGGGTGGGGGTCCCAGCGGGGTCCCAGGGGGGTCTTGGGGGGGTCCTGGGGGGGGTCCTCACCGGGGTCCAGCCATGCCCGGGGTCTTTGGGGTCTCACTATATAGGATGCTGTGCCCACGAAGTCGCCCCCGTCGGCCACGAGGACGCAGTTGTGGGGCAGCACCGCGTCCAGCTGGTACAGCAGCTCCATGGGGTTCAGGTGGGGGGGGGCGGGGGTCCCGGCCTTGGCCCTTATGGGGGGAGAGACCCCCGTGTTATGGACCCCATAGACCCCAATGCCCACTCCATAGACCCCACCCCATAGACCCCCAGCCCCACCACATAGACCCCCATATCCATCCCCATCCCCATAGACCCCAATCCCCACCCCATAGACCCCCATATCCACCCCCCATCCCCACCCCATAGACCCCCAGCCCCATCCCAGACCCCCATCCCACCCCACAGACCCCCAGCCCCACCCCATAGACCCCACCCCATATCAACCCCCCAGCCCCACCCCATAGACCCCCACCCCATATCAACCCCCCAGCCCCACCCCATAGACCCCTATCCCCATAGACCCCAATCCCCACCCCATAGCCCCTCATCACCAACCCCACCCCATAGACCCCCCATCCCCACCCCATAGACCCCCATCCCACCCCCCATCCCATCCCATAGACTCCCAGCCCCACCCCATAGACCCCATCCCCATCCCCACCCCATAGACCCCTATCCCCATAGACCCCAATCCCCACCCCATAGACCCCCATCCCCATCGCCATCCCCACCCCATATCCACCCCCCATCCCCACCCCATAGCCCCCCATCCCCATAGACCCCCACCCCATAAACCCCCATCCCCACCCCATAGACCCCATCCCCACCCCATAGACCCCCATCCCACCCCATAGACCCCCATCCCCACCCCCCATCCCCACCCCATAGCCCCCCATCCCCATAGACCCCCACCCCATAAACCCCCATCCCCACCCCATAGACCCCATCCCCACCCCATAGACCCCCATCCCACCCCATAGACCCCCATCCCCACCCCCCATCCCCACCCCATAGACCCCCATCCCACCCCCCACAGATCCCCATCCCCACCCCATAGACCCCCATCCCCATCCCACCCCATAGACCCCCATCCCCACCCCATATCCACCCCCCATACCGCCCCATAGACCCCCATCCCCACCCCATAGACCCCCATCTACATAGACCCCCACCCCCATTCCCACCCCATATCCACCCCCCATGCCACCCCATAGCCCCCCATCCCCACCCCACAGACCCCCATCCCATAGACCCCCATCCCCACCTCACATCCCATCCCCATCCCCACCCCATAGATCCCCATCTCCACCCTATAGACCCCCGTCCCCACCCCATAGACCCTCATACCACCCCACAGACCCCATCCTCATAGACCCCCATCCCCACCCCATAGATCCCCATACCACCCCCATCCCCAACCCCATAGACCCCCACCCCCATCCCCACCCCATAGACCCCATCCCCCCCCATAGACCCCCATCCCCACCCCACAGACCCCCATCCCCACCCCATAGACCCCATCCCCCCCCCATAGACCCCCATCCCCACCCCATAGACCCCCATCCCCACCCCACCCCATAGACCCCATCCCCCCCCATAGACCCCCATCCCCACCCCATAGACCCCCATCCCCATAGACCCCCATCCCCACCCCATAGACCCCATCCCCCCCCATAGACCCCCATCCCCATAGACCCCCATCCCCACCCCATAGCCCCCCATCCCCACCCCATAGACCCCATCCCCCCCCATAGACCCCCATCCCCACCCCATAGACCCCCATCCCCATAGACCCCCATCCCCACCCCATAGACCCCATCCCCCCCCATAGACCCCCATCCCCACCCCATAGACCCCCATCCCCATAGACCCCCATCCCCACCCCATAGACCCCATCCCCCCCCATAGACCCCCATCCCCACCCCACCCCATAGACCCCATCCCCCCCCATAGACCCCCATCCCCACCCCATAGACCCCCATCCCCATAGACCCCCATCCCCACCCCATAGACCCCCATCCCCATCCCATAGACCCCCATCCCCACCCCACCCCATAGACCCCATCAATATAGACCCCCATCCCCACCCCCATCCCCACCCCATAGATCCCCACCCCATAGATGCCCATTCCAGACCCCCATCCCCACCCCATAGACCCCCAGCCCCACCCCATATCCACCCCCATCCCCATCCCCAACCCATAGACCTGTATCCCACCCCATAGACCCCCACCCCCATCCCCACCCCATAGACCTGTATCCTACCCCATAGACCCCCATTCCCATCCCCACCCCATAGACCCCCATCCTCATCCCCATCCCATAGAACCCCATCCCACCCCATAGCCCCCCACCCCCATCCCCACCCCATAGACCACCATCCCCATATCCACCCCCCATCCCCACCCCATAGATGCCCATCCCCATCCCCACCCCATAGCCCCCCATACCACCCCCTGTCCCCACCCCATAGACCCCCATCCCACCCCCCATCCCCATCCCCATAGATCCCCATCCCCACATCCCATCCCCACCCCATAGACCCCCATCCCCATAGACCCCCACCCCCATCCCCACCCCATAGACCCCCATCCCACCCCCCATCCCCACCCCATAGACCCCCATCCCACCCCATAGACCCCCATCCCCATAGACCCCCATCCCTCCATCCCCCATCCCCATAGTCCCCCATCCCCACCCCCCATCCCCACCTCATAGACCCCCATCCCACCCCATAGCCCCCCACCCCATAGACCCCCATCCCCACCCCATAGATCCCCACCCCATAGATGCCCATTCCAGACCCCCATCCCCACCCCATAGACCCCCAGCCCCACCCCATATCCACCCCCCATCCCCATCCCCACCCCATAGCCCCCCATCCCCATCCCCACCCCATAGACCCCCATCCCCACCCCATAGACCCCCATCCCCATAGACCCCCACCCACATCCCCACCCCATAGACCCCATCCCCACCCCATAGCCCCCCATACCACCCCCCATCCCCACCCCATAGACCCTCATCCCCACCCCATAGCCCCCCATCCCCACCCCATAGACCCTCATCCCCACCCCATAGCCCCCCATCCCCACCCCATAGACCCTCATCCCCACCCCATAGCCCCCCATCCCCACCCCATAGACCCCCATCCCCATCCCCACCCCATAGACCCCATCAATATAGACCCCCATCCCCACCCCCATCCCCACCCCATAGATCCCCACCCCATAGGTGCCCATTCCAGACCCCCATCCCCACCCCATAGACCCCCATCCCCACCCCATAGCCCCCCAGCCCCATCCCTACCCCATAGACCCCTATCCCCATAGACCCCCATACCCACCCCATAGACCCCATCCCCACCTCACATCCCATCCCCATCCCCACCCCATAGATCCCCATCTCCACCCTATAGACCCCCATCCTCATCCCCATCCCATAGACCCCCATCCCACCCCATAGCCCCCCATCCCCATCCCCAACCCCATCCCCACCCCATAGACCCCCATCCCCATAGACCCCCACCCCCATCCCCACCCCATATCCACCCCCCATGCCACCCCATAGACCCCCATCCCCACCCCATAGATCCCCATCCCCATAGACCCCCAACCCCATCCCCACAGACCCCCACCCCCATTCCACAGACCCCCATTCCCACCCCATAGATCCCCATCCCCACCCCACTGACCCCCATCCCCATAGACCCCCATCCCTCCATCCCCCATCCCCATAGACCCCCATCCCCATCCCCCATCCCCACCTCATAGACCCCCATCCCACCCCATAGCCCCCCATCACATAGACCCCCATCCCCACCCCATAGACCCCCAGCCCCATCCCCACCCCATATCCACCCCCCATCCCCACCCCACAGACCCCCATCCCCACCCCATAGCCCCCCATACCACCCCCCATCCCCACCCCATAAACCCTCATCCCCACCCCACAGACCCCATCCCCCCCCATAGACCCCCATCCCCCCCCATAGACCCCATCCCCATCCCATAGACCCCCATCCCACCCCATAGACCCCCATCCCCCCCCATAGACCCCCATCCCCACCCCATAGACCCCCATCCCCATCCCATAGACCCCCATCCCCACCTCACATCCCATCCCCATCCCCACCCCATAGATCCCCATCTCCACCCTATAGACCCCCACCCCCGTCCCCACCCCATAGACCCCATCTCCACCCCATAGACCCCCATTGCCATCCCCACCCCATCCCCACCCCCATCCCCACCCCATAGACCCCCATCCTCATCCCCACCCCATAGACCCCCATCCTCATCCCCACCCCATAGACCCCCATCGCCATCCCCACCCCATAGACCCACATTCCCACCCCATATCCCCCCCACATCCCCACCCCATAGACCCCCATCCCCACCCCACTGACCCCCATCCCCATAGACCCCCATCCCACCCCACAGACCCCCATCCCACCCCCCATCCCCACCCCATAGACCCCCATCCCACCCCATAGACCCTCATACCCACCCCATAGACCCCCACCCCCATAGACCCCCACCCCCATCCCCACCCCATATCCACCCCCCATGCCACCCCCCATGCCACCCCATAGACCCCCATCCCCACCCCATAGATCCCCATACCACCCCCATCCCCACCCCATAGACCCCCATCCCTATACCCACCCCATAGACCCCCATCCCCACCCCATAGCCCCCCATACCACCCCCCATCCCCACCCCATAGCCCCCCATTCCCACCCCATAGCCCCCCACCCCATATCCCCCCACCCCATATCCCCCCACCCCATAGCCCCCCATAGTCACCTATTTGCCTTCTCCTTGCGCTGCTCGGCGTCCTGCAGCCCCTGCAGCCATTCTATGGGGCACGAGAAGCCCCCCAACCTCCGGGCCAGCCCCACAAGGAACGAGGCGACGTCACCTGCATCGAACACACAGCTCACCCCATAGAACCCCATAGCAATGGGGTCACCCCATAGCACCCCATAGCAAAGGGACGGCAATGGGGTCACCCCATAGAACCCCATAGCAAAGGGACGGCAATGGGGTCACCCCATAGCAATGGGATGGCAATGGGGTCACCCCATAGAACCCCATAGCAATGGGGTCACCCCATAGCACCCCATAGCAATGGGACGGCAATGGGGTCACCCCATAGAACCCCATAGCAAAGGGACGGCAATGGGGTCACCCCATAGCAAAGGGACAGCAATGGGGTCACCCCATAGCACCCCATAGCAAAGGGATGGCAATGGGGTCACCCCATAGCACCCCATAGAACCCCATAGCAAAGGGATGGCAATGGGGTCACCCCATAGAACCCCATAGCAATGGGACGGCAATGGGGTCACCCCATAGCAAAGGGACGGCAATGGGGTCACCCCATAGCACCCCATAGCAAAGGGATGGCAATGGGGTCACCCCATAGCACCCCATAGCACCCCATAGCAATGGGACGGCAATGGGGTCACCCCATAGCACCCCATAGCAATGGGACGGCAATGGGGTCACCCCATAGCACCCCATAGCACCCCATAGCAATGGGACGGCAATGGGGTCACCCCATAGCAATGGGACGGCAATGGGGTCACCCCATAGCACCCCATAGCAAAGGGATGGCAATGGGGTCACCCCATAGCACCCCATAGCACCCCATAGCAATGGGACGGCAATGGGGTCACCCCATAGCACCCCATAGCAATGGGACGGCAATGGGGTCACCCCATAGCACCCCATAGTAATGGGACGGCAATGGGGTCACCCCATAGAACCCCATAGCAATGGGACGGCAATGGGGTCACCCCATAGCACCCCATAGCAATGGGACGGCAATGGGGTCATCACCCCATAGAACCCCATAGCAAAGGGACGGCAATGGGGCCACCCCATAGCACCCCATAGCAAAGGGACGGCAATGGGGTCACCCCATAGCAATGGGACGGCAATGGGGTCACCCCATAGCAATGGGACGGCAATGGGGTCACCCCATAGCAATGGGACGGCAATGGGGTCACCCCATAGCACCCCATAGCAATGGGACGGCAATGGGGTCACCCCATAGAACCCCATAGCAAAGGGACGGCAATGGGGTCACCCCATAGCAAAGGGGTTTCAATGGGGTCACCCCATAGCAAAGGGATGGCAATGGGGTCCATCACCCCATAACAAAGGTGTTTCAATGGGCTCACCCCATAGCAGAGCTGTCTCTATGGGGCGGGCTCACCCCATATCAAAGCTGTCTCTATGGGGCGGGCTCACCCCATAACACAGCTGTCTCTATGGGGCAGGCTCACCCCATAGCAGAGCTGTCTCTATGGGGCAGGCTCACCCCATAGCACAGGTGTTTCTATGGGGCGGGCTCACCCCATAACAAAGGGGTTTCTATGGGCTCACCCCATAGCAGAGGTGTTTCTATGGGGTCCATCACCCCATAACAAAGGTGTTTCTATGGGGTCACCCCATAACACAGGTGTCTCTATGGGGCGGGCTCACCCCATAGCAGAGCTGTTCCTATGGGGCGGGCTCACCCCATAACAAAGGTGTTTCTATGGGGTCACCCCATAACACAGGTGTCTCTATGGGGCGGGCTCACCCCATAGCAGAGCTGTTCCTATGGGGCGGGCTCACCCCATAACAAAGGTGTTTCTATGGGGCAGGCTCACCCCATATCAAAGGTGTTTCTATGGGGCAGGCTCACCCCATAGCAGAGCTGTCTCTATGGGGCGGGCTCACCCCATAGCAGAGCTGTCTCTATGGGCTCACCCCATATCAAAGCTGTTTCTATGGGGCAGGCTCACCCCATAGCAGAGCTGTCTCTATGGGGCGGGCTCACCCCATAACACAGCTGTCTCTATGGGCTCACCCCATAACACAGCTGTCTCTATGGGCTCACCCCATAACACAGCTGTTTCTATGGGGCAGGCTCACCCCATAGCAGAGCTGTCTCTATGGGGCGGGCTCACCCCATAGCAGAGCTGTCTCTATGGGGCAGGCTCACCCCATATCAAAGGGGTTTCAATGGGCTCACCCCATATCAAAGCTGTTCCTATGGGGCGGGCTCACCCCATATCAAAGCTGTCTCTATGGGGCAGGCTCACCCCATAGCAGAGCTGTTCCTATGGGGCGGGCTCACCTTGCACTGCCATCCTTGGCCTCCAGAACACTCCCGCATTACGAAGGAGCTGCCCCCGATCCCGATTCACGGCGACGACGGCGGCGCCGCGACCAAAGAGCCGCCCATAAGAGAGACGGAAATCACACACCGAGCCTATGGGGAGAGACAGGGGGCGGGTGTGGGGGGGTCAGCGCCCCATAGCAAAGGGATGGGTCACCCCATAGCAGCCATCACCCCATAGCAAAGGGGTTTCAATGGGGTCACCCCATAGCAAAGGGATTTCAATGGGGTCACCCCATAGCAAAGGGGTTTCAATGGGGTCACCCCATAGCAAAGGGATTTCAATGGGGTCACCCCATAGCAAAGGGGTTTCAATGGGGTCACCCCATAGCAAAGGGATTTCAATGGGGTCACCCCATAGCAAAGGGATTTCAATGGGGTCACCCCATAGCAAAGGGGTTTCAATGGGGTCACCCCATAGCAAAGGGGTTTCAATGGGGTCACCCCATAGCAAAGGGATTTCTATGGGGTCACCCCATAGCAAAGGGATTTCAATGGGGCTGGGGTCACCCCATAGCAAAGGGGTTTCAATGGGGTCATCACCCCATAGCAAAGGGATGGCAATGGGGTCACCCCATAGCAATGGGATGGCAATGGGGCTGGGGTCACCCCATAGCAAAGGGATGGCAATGGGGTCATCGCCCCATAGCAAAGGGATGGCAATGGGGTCACCCCATAGCAATGGGATGGCAATGGGGACCATCACCCCATAGCAAAGGGGTTTCAATGGGGCTGGGGTCACCCCATAGCAAAGGGGGTTCAATGGGGCTGGGGTCACCCCATAGCAGCCATCACCCCATAGCAAAGGGGTTTCAATGGGGTCACCCCATAGCAAAGGGATTTCTATGGGGTCACCCCATAGCAAAGGGATTTCAATGGGGTCACCCCATAGCAAAGGGGTTTCAATGGGGTCACCCCATAGCAAAGGGATTTCAATGGGGTCACCCCATAGCAAAGGGATGGCAATGGGGTCATCACCCCATAGCAAAGGGATGGCAATGGGGTCACCCCATAGCAATGGGATGGCAATGGGGCTGGGGTCACCCCATAGCAGCCATCACCCCATAGCAAAGGGGTTTCAATGGGGTACATCACCCCATAGCAAAGGGATGGCAATGGGGTCACCCCATAGCAAAGGGATGGCAATGGGGTCACCCCATAACAATGGGATGTCAATGGGGTCACCCCATAGCAAAGGGATGGCAATGGGGACCATCACCCCATAGCAAAGGGATGGCAATGGGGTCACCCCATAGCAAAGGGGTTTCAGTGGGGACCATCACCCCATAGCAAAGGGATTTCTATGGGGTCCATCACCCCATAGCAAAGGGATGGCAATGGGGACCATCACCCCATAGCAAAGGGATGGCAATGGGGACCATCACCCCATAGCAAAGGGATGGCAATGGGGTCACCCCATAGCAATGGGATGGCAATGGGGCTGGGGTCACCCCATAGCAAAGGGGTTTCAATGGGGTCGGGGTCACCCCATAGCAAAGGGATGGCAATGGGGTCACCCCATAGCAAAGGGATGGGAATGGGGTCACCCCATAGCAAAGGGATTTCAGTGGGGTCCATCACCCCATAGCAAAGGGATGGCAATGGGGTCACCCCATAGCAAAGGGATGGCAATGGGGTCACCCCATAGCAAAGGGATGGCAATGGGGTCACCCCATAGCAAAGGGATGGCAATGGGGCTGGGGTCACCCCATAGCAGCCATCCCCCAATAGCAAAGGGATTTCAATGGGGTCATCACCCCATAGCAAAGGGATGGCAGTGGGGTCATCACCCCATAGCAAAGGGGTTTCTATGGGGTCACCCCATAGCAAAGAGATGGCAATGGGGTCCATCACCCCATAGCAAAGGGGTGGCAATAGGGCTGGGGTCACCCCATAGCAGCCATCACCCCATAGCAAAGGGGTTTCTATGGGGCTGGGGTCACCCCATAGCAAAGGGGTTTCTATGGGGTCATCGCCCCATAGCAAAGGGATGGCAATGGGGTCACCCCATAGCAAAGGGATGGCAATGGGGACCATCACCCCATAGCAAAGGGGTGGCAATGGGGCTGGGGTCACCCCATAGCAAAGGGATTTCAATGGGGACCATCACCCCATAGCAAAGGGATGGCAATGGGGTCACCCCATAGCAATGGGGTTTCAATGGGGTCACCCCATAGCAAAGGGATGGCAATGGGGTCCATCACCCCATAGCAAAGGGATTTCAATGGGGTCACCCCATAGCAAAGGGATTTCTATGGGGTCACCCCATAGCAAAGGGATTTCAATGGGGACCATCACCCCATAGCAAAGGGATGGCAATGGGGCTGGGGTCACCCCATAGCAGCCATCACCCCATAGCAAAGGGGTTTCTATGGGGCTGGGGTCACCCCATAGCAAAGGGGTTTCAATGGGGTCACCCCATAGCAAAGGGATGGCAATGGGGTCACCCCATAGCAAAGGGATGGCAATGGGGTCACCCCATAGCAAAGGGATTTCAGTGGGGTCACCCCATAGCAAAGGGGTTTCAGTGGGGTCCATCACCCCATAGCAAAGGGATTTCTATGGGGTCACCCCATAGCAAAGGGATTTCAATGGGGTGAGAAAATGACCATCTATGGGGCCAAACGGGGACGCTATGGGGCAGCCCCATAGCGCCTATAGGGACCCACCTGCTAATAGGACCAGGTCGGCGTCACGTAGGGCGTCGCGGCGGTTGTGGCGGAGGAGGAGGGGGCTGTTATGGGGCAGGAGACCCCGAGCTGCCCCACCGAGGTAACAGGGGACGCCCAAGGATTCCAAGGCGGCCCTAAAAGAACCCAAAAACGGATGGATTAGACCCAAAAATGAAAGGGATCAATTGGGATTTCCTATGGGGTCGGATGGGGGTAGAAATGTTGGTGACCCCAAAAACGGATGGATTAGACCCAAAAACAAAGGGATCGATTGGGATTCCCAATGGGGTCGGATGTGGGTAAAGTGTTGGTGTGGGTGGACCCCAAAAACGGATGGATTAGACCCAAAAACAAAGGGATCAATTGGGATTTCCAATGGGGTCGGATGGGGGTAGAAATGTTGGTGACCCCAAAAACGGATGGATTAGACCCAAAAACAAAGGGATCGATTGGGATTCCCAATGGGGTCAGACGGAAGTAGAAATGTTGGTGTGGGTGGACCCCAAAAACGGATGGATTAGACCCAAAAATAATAGGGATAGAATGGGATTTCCAATGGGGTCGGATGGAAGTAGAAATGTAGGTGACCCCAAACACAGATGGATTAGACCCAAAATGAAAGGGATAAATTGGGATTCCCAATGGGGTCGGATGGGGGTAAAGTGTTGATGTGGGTGACCCCAAAAACGGATGGATTAGACCCAAAAATGAAAGGGATAAGTTGGGATTTCCTATGGGGTCGGATGGGGGTAAAGTGTTGATGTGGGTGAACCCCAAAAACGGATGGATTAGACCCAAAAATGAAAGGGATAAATTGGGAATCCCAATGGGTTCGGATGGGGGTAGAAATGTTGGTGACCCCAAATACGGATGGATTAGACCCAAAAACAAAGGGATAAGTTGGGATTTCCAATGGGGTCGGATGGGGGTAGAAATGTTGGTGACCCCAAAAATGGATGGATTAGACCGAAAAACAAAGGGATCGATTGGGATTCCCAATGTGGTCGGATGGGGGTAAAGTGTTGATGTTGGTGACCCCAAAAACGGATGGATTAGACCCAAAAAGAAAAGAAAGGGATAAGTTGGGATTTCCTATGGGGTCGGATGGGGGTAGAAGTGTTGATGTGTGTGGACCCCAAAAACGGATGGATTAGACCCAAAATAAAAGGGATAAGTTGGGATTCCCAATGGGGTCGGATGGGGGTAGAAGTTTTGGTGACCCCAAATACGGATGGATTAGACCCAAAAACAAAGGGATAAGTTGGGATTTCCAATGGGGTCGGATGGAAGTAGAAGTGTTGATGTGGGTGGACCCCAAAAATGGATGGATTAGACCCAAAATGAAAGGGATATGTTGGGATTTCCAATGGGTTCAGATGGGGGTAGAAATGTAGGTGACCCCAAAAACGGATGGATTAGACCCAAAAACAAAGGGATCGATTGGGATTCCCAATGGGTTCGGATGGGGGTAAAGTGTTGGTGTGGGTGGACCCCAAAAACGGATGGATTAGACCCAAAATGAAAGGGATAGAATGAGATTTCCTATGGGGTCGGATGGGGGTAGAAATGTTGGTGAACCCAAAAACGGATGGATTAGACCCAAAATGAAAGGGATATGTTGGGATTCCCAATGGGGTCGGATGGGGGTAAAGTGTTGATGTGGGTGGACCCCAAAAACGGATGGATTAGACCCAAAAATGAAAGGGATAGAATGGGATTTCCTATGGGATCGGATGGGGGTAGAAATGTTGATGACCCCAAAAACGGATGGATTAGACCCAAAATGAAAGGGATAAGTTGGGATTCCCAATGGGTTCAGATGGGGGTAAAGTATTGATGTGGGTGGACCCCAAAACCGGCCGGATTAGACCCAAAATGAAAGGGATAGAATGGGATTTCCTATGGGGTCGGATGGGGGTAGAAATGTTGGTGACCCCAAAAACGGATGGATTAGACCCAAAAAGAAAGGGATCGATTGGGATTCCCAATGGGGTCGGATGGGGGTAAAGTGTTGATGTGCGTGGACCCCAAAATCGGATGGATTAGACCCAAAAAGAAAGGGATAAGTTGGGATTTCCAATGGGGTCGGTTAAGGGTAGAAATGTTGGTGACCCCAAAAATGGATGGATTAGACCCAAAATGAAAGGGATAAGTTGGGATTTCCAATGGGGTCAGATGGGGGTAAAGTGTTGGTGTGGGTGGACCCCAAAAACGGATGGATTAGACCCAAAAAAGAAAGGGATAAGTTGGGATTTCCAATGGGGTCGGATGGGGGTAGAAATGTTGGTGACCCCAAAAATGGATGGATTAGACCCAAAATGAAAGGGATAAGTTGGGATTCCCAATGGGTTTGGATGGGGGTAAAGTGTTGATGTGGGAGGACCCCAAAAACGGATGGATTAGACCCAAAAATGAAAGGGATAAGTTGGGATTTCCTATGGGTTCGGATGGGGGTAGAAATGTTGGTGACCCCAAAAATGGATGAATTAGACCCAAAAACGAAGGGATCGATTGGGATTCCCAATGGGGTCGGATGGGGGTAAAGTGTTGATGTAGGTGGACCCCAAAAACGGATGGATTAGACCCAAAATGAAAGGGATAAGTTGGGATTTCCAATGGGGTCGGATGGGGGTAGAAATGTTGGTGACCCCAAAAATGGATGGATTAGACCCAAAAACAAAGGGATCGATTGGGATTCCCAATGTGGTCGGATGGGGGTAAAGTGTTGATGTTGGTGACCCCAAAAACAGATGGATTAGACCCAAAAAAGAAAGGGATCGATTGGGATTTCCAATGGGGTCGGATGGGGGTAAAGTGTTGATATGGGTGGACCCCAAAAACGGATGGATTAGACCCAAAAAAGAAAGGGATAGAATGGGATTTCCAATGGGGTCGGATGGGGGTAGAAATGTTGGTGACCCCAAAAACGGATGGATTAGACCCAAAAAAGATAGGGATCGATTGGGAATCCCAATGGGGTCGGATGGGGGTAGAAGTGTTGATGTGGGTGGACCCCAAAAACGGATGGATTAGACCCAAAATGAAAGGGATCAATTGGGATTTCCAATGGGGTCGGATGGGGGTAAAGTGTTGATGTGGGTGGACCCCAAAAACGGATGGATTAGACCCAAAAAGAAAGGGATAAGTTGGGATTTCCTATGGGGTCGGATGGGGGTAGAAATGTTGGTGACCCCAAAAATGGATGGATTAGACCCAAAATGAAAGGGATAAGTTGGGATTCCCATGGGGTCGGATGGGGGTAGAAATGTAGGTGACCCCAAAAACGGATGGATTAGACCCAAAAACAAAGGGATCGATTGGGATACCCAATGGGGTCGGATGGGGGTAAAGTGTTGATGTGGGTGGACCCCAAAAACGGATGGATTAGACCCAAAATAAAAGGGATAAGTTGGGATTTCCAATGGGGTCGGATGGAAGTAGAAATGTAGGTGACCCCAAAAATGGATGGATTAGACCCAAAATGAAAGGGATAAGTTGGGATTTCCAATGGGTTCGGATGGGGGTAAAGTGTTGATGTGGGTGGACCCCAAAAACGGATGGATTAGACCCAAAATAAAGGGATAAGTTGGGATTTCCAATGGGGTCGGATGGGGATAGAAATGTTGGTGACCCCAAAAACAGATGGATTAGACCCAAAAACAAAGGGATCGATTGGGATTCCCAATGGGGTCGGATGGGGGTAAAGTGTTGATGTGGGTGACCCCAAAAATGGATGGATTAGACCCAAAATAAAGGGATCGATTGGGATTCCCAATGGGGTCGGATGGGGGTAGAAATGTTGGTGACCCCAAAAATGGATGGATTAGACCCAAAAACAAAGGGATAATTTGGGCTTTCCAATGGGTTCGAATGGGGGTAAAGTTTTGGTGTGGGTGGACCCCAAAAACGGATGGATTAGACCCAAAAACAAAGGGATAAGTTGGGATTTCCAATGGGGTCGGATGGGGGTTGGACCCCAAAATCAACTTGATTGGACCCAAAATCAGCCCCATAACCAGCCCCTCCACCCCATAACCAGCCCCTCCACCCCATAACCAGCCCCTCCAACCCATAACCAACCCCCCCAGCCCCATAACCAGCCCCATAACCAGCCCCTCCATCCCATAACCAGCCCCTCCATCCCATAACCAGCCCCATAACCAGCCCCTCCACCCCATAACCAGCCCCTCCACCCCATAACCAGCCCCTCCACCCCATAACCAGCCCCTCCATCCCATAACCAGCCCCTCCATCCCATAACCAGCCCCTCCATCCCATAACCAGCCCCTCCACCCCATAACCAGCCCCTCCATCCCATAACCAGCCCCTCCATCCCATAACCAGCCCCTCCACCCCATAACCAGCCCCTCCATCCCATAACCAGCCCCTCCACCCCATAACCAGCCCCTCCATCCCATAACCAGCCCCTCCATCCCATAACCAGCCCCTCCACCCCATAACCAGCCCCTCCACCCCATAACCAGCCCCTCCACCCCATAACCAGCCCCTCCATCCCATAACCAGCCCCTCCACCCCATAACCAGCCCCTCCACCCCATAACCAGCCCCTCCATCCCATAACCAGCCCCTCCATCCCATAACCAGCCCCTACAGCCCCATAACCAGCCCCTCCATCCCATAACCAGCCCCTCCATCCCATAACCAGCCCCATAACCAGCCCCTCCACCCCATAACCAGCCCCTCCACCCCATAACCAGCCCCTCCACCCCATAACCAGCCCCTCCACCCCATAACCAGCCCCTCCATCCCATAACCAGCCCCTCCATCCCATAACCAGCCCCAAACCAGCCCCATAACCAGCCCCTCCATCCCATAACCAGCCCCTCCACCCCATAACCAGCCCCTCGACCCCATAACCAGCCCCTCCACCCCATAACCAGCCCCTCCATCCCATAACCAGCCCCATAACCAGCCCCTCCATCCCATAACCAGCCCCTCCACCCCATAACCAGCCCCTCCATCCCATAACCAGCCCCTCCACCCCATAACCAGCCCCTCCACCCCATAACCAGCCCCTCCATCCCATAACCAGCCCCTCCATCCCATAACCAGCCCCTCCACCCCATAACCAGCCCCTCCATCCCATAACCAGCCCCTCCACCCCATAACCAGCCCCTCTACCCCATAACCAGCCCCTCCATCCCATAACCAGCCCCTCCATCCCATAACCAGCCCCTCCACCCCATAACCAGCCCCTCCATCCCATAACCAGCCCCTCCACCCCATAACCAGCCCCTCCATCCCATAACCAGCCCCTCCACCCCATAACCAGCCCCTCTACCCCATAACCAGCCCCTCCATCCCATAACCAGCCCCTCCATCCCATAACCAGCCCCTCCATCCTATAACCAGCCCCTCCACCCCATAACCAGCCCCTCCATCCCATAACCAGCATCTCCAGCCCCATAACCAGCCCCTCCATCCCATAACCAGCCCCTCCACCCCATAACCAGCCCCTCCATCCCATAACCAGCCCCTCCATCCCATAACCAGCCCCTCCACCCCATAACCAGCCCCTCCATCCCATAACCAGCCCCTCCACCACATAACCAGCCCCTCCACCCCATAACAAACACCCTCCGCCCCATAACCAGCCCCTCCACCCCATAACCAGCCCCTCCACCCCATAACCAGCCCCTCCACCCCATAACCAGCCCCTCCATCCCATAACCAGCCCCTCCACCCCATAACCAGACCCTCCATCCCATAACCAGCCCCTCCACCCCATAACCAGCCCCTCCACCCCATAACCAGCCCCTCCATCCCATAACCAGCCCCTCCACCCCATAACCAGCCCCTCCATCCCATAACCAGCCCCTCCATCCCATAAACAGCCCCTCCATCCCATAACCAGCCCCTCGACCCCATAACCAGCCCCTCCATCCCATAACCAGCCCCTCCACCCCATAACCAGCCCCATAACCCATAACCAACCCCCCCAGCCCCATAACCAGCCCCTCCATCCCATAACCAGCCCCTCCACCCCATAACCAGCCCCTCCATCCCATAACCAGACCCTCCAGCCCCATAACCAGCCCCTCCAGCCCCATAACCAGCCCCTCCATCCCATAACCAACCCCTCCATCCCATAACCATCCCCTCCATCCCATAACCAGCCCCTCCATCCCATAACCAGCCCCTCCACCCCATAACCAGCCCCTCCATCCCATAACCAGCCCCTCCATCCCATAACCAGCCCCTCCACCCCATAACCAGCCCCATAACCAGCCCCTCCACCCCATAACCAGCCCCTCCACCCCATAACCAGCCCCTCCATCCCATAACCAGCCCCATAACCAGCCCCTCCATCCCATAACCAGCCCCCCCAGCCCCATAACCAGCCCCTCCACCCCATGACCAGCCCCTCCATCCCATAACCAACCCCCCCAGCCCCATAACCAGCCCCTCCATCCCATAACCAGCCCCTCCACCCCATAACCAGCCCCTCCATCCCATAACCAGCCCCAAACCAGCCCCATAACCAGCCCCTCCACCCCATAACCAGCCCCTCCATCCCATAACCAGCCCCTCCTGCCCCATAACCAGCCCCTCCACCCCATAACCAGCCCCTCCACCCCATAACCAGCCCCTCCACCCCATAACCAGCCCCTCCATCCCATAACCAGCCCCTCCATCCCATAACCAACCCCCCCAGCCCCATAACCAGCCCCTCCACCCCATAACCAGCCCCTCCATCCCATAACCAGCCCCTCCACCCCATTACCAGCCCCATAACCAGCCCCTCCATCCCATAACCAGCCCCTCCATCCCATAACCAGCCCCTCCATCCCATAACCAGCCCCTCCACCCCATAACCAGCCCCTCCACCCCATAACCAGCCCCTCCACCCCATAACCAGCCCCTCCACCCCATAACCAGCCCCTGCACCCCATAACCAGCCCCTCCACCCCATAACCAGCCCCTCCACCCCATAACCAGCCCCTCCAGCCCCATAACCAGCCCCTCCACCCCATAACCAGCCCCTCCATCCCATAACCAGCCCCTCCATCCCATAACCAGCCCCTCCACCCCATAACCAGCCCCTCCACCCCATAACCAGCCCCTCCACCCCATAACCAGCCCCTCCACCCCATAACCAGCCCCTCCACCCCATAACCAGCCCCTCCATCCCACAACCAGCCCCTCCACCCCATAACCAGCCCCTCCACCCCATAACCAGCCCCTCCATCCCATAACCAGCCCCTCCATCCCATAACCAGCCCCTCCATCCCATAACCAGCCCCTCCACCCCATAACCAGCCCCACCAGCCCCATAACCAGCCCCTCCACCCCATAACCAGCCCCTCCACCCCATAACCAGCCCCTCCAGCCCCATAACCAGCCCCTCCAGCCCCATAACCAGCCCCTCCACCCCATAACCAGCCCCTCCACCCCATAACCAGCCCCTCCATCCCATAACCAGCCCCTCCACCCCATAACCAGCCCCTCCATCCCATAACCAGCCCCTCCATCCCATAACCAGCCCCTCCAGCCCCATAACCAGCCCCTCCATCCCATAACCAGCCCCATAACCAGCCCCTCCACCCCATAACCAGCCCCTCCACCCCATAACCAGCCCCTCCATCCCATAACCAGCCCCACCAGCCCCAAACCAGCCCCTCCATCCCATAACCAGCCCCTCCATCCCATAACCAGCCCCTCCATCCCATAACCAACCCCCCCAGACCCATAACCAGCCCCTCCATCCCATAACCAGCCCCTCCACCCCATAACCAGCCCCTCCATCCCATAACCAGCCCCACCAGCCCCAAACCAGCCCCTCCATCCCATAACCAGCCCCTCCATCCCATAACCAGCCCCTCCATCCCATAACCAGCCCCTCCACCCCATAACCAGCCCCTCCACCCCATAACCAGCCCCTCCACCCCATAACCAGCCCCTCCAGCCCCATAACCAGCCCCTCCATCCCATAACCAGCCCCTCCACCCCATAACCAGCCCCTCCACCCCATAACCAGCCCCTCCATCCCATAACCAGCCCCTCCACCCCATAACCAGCCCCTCCATCCCATAACCAGCCCCTCCATCCCATAACCAGCCCCTCCATCCCATAACCAGCCCCTCCACCCCATAACCAGCCCCTCCACCCCATAACCAGCCCCTCCACCCCATAACCAGCCCCATAACAAGCCCCTCCACCCCATAACCAGCCCCTCCACCCCATAACCAGCCCCTCCACCCCATAACCAGCCCCTCCATCCCATAACCAGCCCCTCCACCCCATAACCAGCCCCTCCACCCCATAACCAGCCCCTCCACCCCATAACCAGCCCCTACAGCCCCATAACCAGCCCCTCCACCCCATAACCAGCCCCTCCACCCCACAACCAGCCCCATAACCAGCCCCTCCACCCCATAACCAGCCCCTCCATCCCATAACCAGCCCCTCCACCCCATAACCAGCCCCTCCACCCCATAACCAGCCCCTCCACCCCATAACCAGCCCCTCCATCCCAAAACCAGCCCCATAACCAGCCCCAATCCAGCCCCTCCATCCCATAACCAGCCCCTCCACCCCATAACCAGCCCCTCCACCCCATAACCAGCCCCCCCAGCCCCATAACCAGCCCCCCCAGCCCCATTCACCCCATAACTCACCTGAGCTCCTCGGCTGGTGTTGGTGGTAACATGGCCTGGCTGCCCACCAGCACCAAAGGTTTCTTGGCCCGGCTCAGCAGCTCAGCACAGGATTGAATCTGAGACCCCCCCCAAAAATGGGTCCATCAGACCAACCCAAAACGGGCTGAATTAGACCCAAAACAGGCCGAATTGGCCCCAAAATGGGCTGAATTAGCCCCAACACGGGCTGATTTGGCCCCAAAACAGGCTGAATTAGGCCCGAAATAGGCTGAATTGGCCCCAAATCAGGCTGAATTGGCCCCAAACAGGCTGAATTAGCCCCAAATCAGGCTGAATTAGGCCCGAAATAGGCTGATTTGGCCCCAAAACAGGCTGAATTAGCCCCAAATCAGGCTGAATTGGCCCCAAATCAGGCTGAATTAGCACCAAAACAGGCTGAATTGGCCCCAAAACAGGCTGAATTGGCCCCAAAACAGGCTGAATTAGGCCCGAAATAGGCTGAATTGGCCCCAAATCAGGCTGAATTGGCCCCAAAACAGGCTGAATTGGCCCCAAATCAGGTTGAATTGGTACCAAAATAGGCTGATTTGGCCCCAAAACGGGCTGAATTAGACCCAAAACAGGCTGAATTAGCCCCATAGCAGGCTGAATTGGCCCCAAAACAGGCTGAATTAGCCCCAAATCAGGCTGAATTGGCCCCGAAACAGGCTGAATTGGCCCCAAATCAGGCTGAATTGGCCCCAAAATAGGCTGATTTGGCCCCAAAACGGGCTGAATTAGCCCCAAATCGGGCTGAATTAGGCCCGAAATAGGCTGAATTAGCCCCAAAACAGGCTGAATTAGCCCCAAATCAGCCTGAATTAGCCCCAAAACGGGCTGAATTAGCCCCAAAACAGGCTGATTTGGCCCCAAATCAGGCTGAATTGGCCCCAAAATGGGCTGAATTGGCCCCAAAACAGGCTGAATTGGCCCCAAAATAGGCTGATTTGGCCCCAAAACAGGCTGAATTAGCCACAAAACGGGATGAATTGGCCCCAAATCAGGTTGAATAGCCCCAGATTAAGCTCAATCATCCTCAAAATGTGGCTCAATCATCTCCTAAATGTGGCTCTATGAGCCCCTAAAATTGGCTCAATCATCCCCAAAATGTGGCTCAATCATCCCCTAATAGTGGCTCAATCATCCCCTAATAGTGGCTCAATAGACCCATAATAGTGGCTCAATCATCCTAAAAATGTGGCTCAATCATCCCCCAAAATTGGCACAATCATCCTCAAAATGTGGCTCAATCATCCCCTAATAGTAGCTCAATCAACCCCAAAATGCGGCTCAATCATCCCCTAAATGTGGCTGAATTGACCCCAAAATGTGTCTCGATCATCCCCTAACAGCAGCTCAACCATCCCCTAAAATGTGGCTCAATCATCCTCAAAATGTGGCTCAATCATCCCTTAAAAGTGACTCAATCATCCCCTAATAGTAGCTCAATTGACCCCAAAGTGTGGCTCAATCACCCCCTAAAAGTGGCTCAATCATCACCAAAATCTGGCTCAACTGACCCCAAAATGTGACTCAGTCACCCCCTAAAGTAGTTTGTTCATCCCCTTTAAAGTGGCTCAATCAAACCCAAAATTTTGCTCAATCATCCCCTAAAAGTGGCTCAATCAACCAAAAAAAAAAAAAAAAAAAGAAAAAAGAAAAAAAAGTGGCTCAATCATCCCCCCAAATGTGGCTCAATCATCCCCTAAAAGTGGCTCATCTGACCCCAAAATGTGGCTCAATCATCCCCTAAACATGGCTCAATTGACCCCAAAATGTGGCTCAACTGACGCCTAAAAGTGACTCAATCACCCCCCAAAAGTGGCTCCATCACCTTCCCTACCCCCCCCCCCCCCCCATTATTAACCCCATCCAGCCCCCAAACCCAACCAAATCAACCCCAAAAACCCCATAGATCCATTTATAAGGGACAAACCCAACCTCATCCTCGGTGGCCAATGGGAACTTGATGGGTAATGGGGTGAGATCCCGGAGCTCCCACGCGCCAGCAAAGAGATTCCGGAGGTAATTCTGGAGGTACCTGAGATAAAGGAGGGGGTTAAAGGGGGATGGGGATGGAGATGATGGGGATGGAGATGATGGAGATGATGGGGATGGAGATGATGGAGATGATGGGGATGGAGATGATGATGGGATGGAGATGATGATGGGGATGGAGATGGGGATGGAGATGATGGGGATGGAGATTATGATGGAGATGGAGATGATGATGATGGAGATGATGGGGATGGAGGTGATGATGGGGATGGAGATGATGGAGATGGAGGAGATGATGATGGGGATGGAGATGATGATGGGGATGGAGATGATGGGGATGGAGATGATGATGGGGATGGAGATGATGATGGGGATGGAGATGATGGGGATGGAGGTGATGATGGCGATGGGGATGGGGATGATGATGGGGATGGAGGTGATGGGGATGGAGATGATGATGATGGGGATGAAGATGATGATGGGGATGAAGATGATGATGGGGATGGAGGTGATGATGGGGATGGAGATGATGATGGGGATGGAGATGACGAGGATGGAGATGATGGGGATGGAGATAATGATGGGGATGGAGGTGATGGGGATGGAGATGATGGGGATGGAGATGATGATGGGGATGGAGATGATGATGGGGATGGAGATGATGGGGATGGAGATGATGGGGATGGAGATGATGATGGGGATGAAGATGATGGGGATGGAGATGATGGGGATGGAGATGATGATGGGGATGGAGATGATGATGGGGATGGAGATGATGATGGGGATGGAGATGATGATGGGGATGGAGATGATGATGGGGATGGAGGTGATGATGGGGATGGAGATGATGATGGGGATGGAGGTGATGATGGGGATGGAGATGATGATGGGGATGGAGATGATGATGGGGATGGAGATGATGGAGATGGAGATGATGGGGATGGAGATGAAGGGGATGGAGATGATGGGGATGGAGATGATGGGGATGGAGGTGATGATGGGGATGGAGGTGATGATGGGGATGGAGATGATGATGGGGATGGAGGTGATGATGGGGATGGAGATGATGATGGGGATGGAGATGATGATGGGGATGGAGATGATGATGGGGATGGAGATGATGGGGATGGAGATGATGATGGGGATGGAGATGATGGGGATGAAGATGATAGGGATGGAGATGATGGGGATGGAGGTGATGATGGGGATGGAGATGATGGGGATGGAGATGATGATGGAGATGGAGATGATGATGGGGATGGAGATGATGATGGGGATGGAGGTGATGATGGGATGGAGATGATGGGGATGGAGATGATGATGGGGATGGAGATGATGGGGATGGAGGTGATGATGGGGATGAAGATGATGATGGGGATGGAGATGATGGGGATGGAGGTGATGATGGGATGGAGATGATGGGGATGGAGGTGATGATGGGGATGGAGATGATGATGGGGATGGAGATGATGGGGATGGAGATGATGGGGATGGAGATGATGATGGGGATGGAGATGATGGGGATGGAGATGATGATGGGGATGGAGGTGATGGGGATGGAGATGATGATGGGGATGGAGATGATGGAGATGGAGGCGATGATGGGGATGGAGATGAAGGGGATGGAGGTGATGATGGGGATGGAGATGATGATGGGGATGGAGATGATGATGGGGATGGAGATGATGGGGATGGAGATGATGATGGGGATGGAGATGATGGGGATGGAGATGATGATGGGGATGGAGATGATGGGGATGGAGATGATGATGGGGATGGAGATGATGGGGATGGAGATGATGATGGGGATGGAGATGATGGGGATGGAGATGATGATGGGGATGGAGATGATGGGGATGGAGATGATGATGGGGATGGAGATGATGGGGATGGAGATGATGATGGGGATGGAGATGATGATGGGGATGGAGATGATGGGGATGGAGATGATGATGGGGATGGAGATGATGGGGATGAAGATGATGATGGGGATGGAGATGATGATGGGGATGGAGATGATGATGGGGATGGAGATGATGGGGATGGAGATGATGATGAGGATGGAGATGATGGGGATGGAGGTGATGGGGATGGAGATGATGGGGATGGAGATGATGATGGGGATGGAGATGATGATGGGGATGGAGATGATGATGGGGATGGAGATGATGATGGAGGTGATGATGGGGATGGAGATGATGGGGATGGAGGTGATGGGGATGGAGATGATGGGGATGGAGGTGATGATGGGGATGGAGATGATGGGGATGGAGATGATGGGGATGGAGATGATGATGGGGATGGAGATGATGATGGGGATGGAGATGATGGGGATGGAGATGATGATGGGGATGGAGATGATGATGGGGATGGAGATGATGATGGGGATGGAGATGATGATGGAGATGATGATGGGGATGGAGGTGATGGGGATGGAGATGATGGGGATGGAGATGATGGGGATGGAGATGATGATGGGGATGGAGATGATGATGGGGATGGAGATGATGATGGGGATGGAGATGATGATGGGGATGAAGATGATGGGGATGGAGATGATGATGGGGATGGAGGAGATGATGGGGATGGAGATGATGATGGGGATGGAGATGATGGGTATGGAGATGATGATGGGGATGGAGATGATGATGGGGATGGAGATGATGATGGGGATGGAGATGATGATGGGGATGGAGATGATGATGGGGATGGAGGTGATGATGGGGATGGAGATGATGGGGATGGAGGTGATGATGGGGATGGAGGTGATGATGGGATGGAGATGATGGGGATGGAGATGATGATGGGGATGGAGGTGATGATGAGGATGGAGATGATGATGGGGATGGAGATGATGGGGATGGAGATGATGGGGATGGAGATGATGGGGATGGAGGAGATGATGGGGATGGAGATGATGATGGGGATGGAGATGATGATGGGGATGGAGGTGATGGGGATGGAGATGATGGGGATGGAGATGATGGGGATAGAGGTGATGATGGGGATGGAGGAGATGATGGGGATGGAGGTGATGATGGGGATGGAGATGATGATGGGGATGGAGATGATGATGGGGATGGAGATGATGATGGGGATGGAGATGATGATGGGGATGGAGGTGATGGGGATGGAGATGATGATGGAGATGATGATGGGGATGGAGAAGATGATGGAGATGATGATGGGGATGGAGGTGATGATGGGGATGGAGATGATGATGGGGATGGAGATGATGATGGGGATGGAGGTGATGATGGGGATGGAGATGATGATGGGGATGGAGATGATGATGGGGATGAAGATGATGGGGATGGAGATGATGATGGGATGGAGGTGATGATGGGGATGGAGATGATGGGGATGGAGGTGATGATGGGGATGGAGATGATGATGGGGATGGAGATGATGATGGGGATGGAGATGATGATGGGGATGGAGATGATGATGGGGATGGAGATGATGATGGGGATGGAGGTGATGATGGGGATGGAGATGATGATGGGGATGGAGATGATGATGGGATGGAGGTGATGATGGGGATGGAGATGATGGGGATGGAGGTGATGATGGGGATGGAGATGATGATGGGGATGGAGATGATGGGGATGGAGATGATGATGGGGATGGAGATGATGGGGATGGAGATGATGATGGGGATGGAGGTGATGATGGGATGGAGATGATGATGGGGATGGAGATGATGATGGTGATGGAGATGATGATGGGGATGGAGATGATGGGGATGGAGGTGATGATGGAGATGGAGATGATGATGGAGATGATGATGGGGATGAAGATGATGGGGATGGAGATGATGATGGGATGGAGATGATGGGGATGGAGATGATGATGGGGATGGAGGTGATGATGGGGATGGAGATGATGGGGATGGAGGTGATGGGGATGGAGATGATGATGGGGATGGAGATGATGGGGATGGAGATGATGATGGGGATGGAGGTGATGATGGGATGGAGATGTTTAAAGGGGGATCTCAGCCCTATGGGGTCAATGAGATCCCCCATTTGTGGGGGTGGGATGGGGGCTCACCAATGGACCAGCTTCCCCCGTAGACTTTGGGTCCTTGTAGGGGCTCCCACCTCCTTTTCTACCACGTGGAAGGGGTAGAGGACGTCAATGGGGAGCTCGACGAAGACGGGACCTATAGGGGATTATGGGGGTGACCCCAAAAAGGAAAGGTTATGGGGTCGACACCTACAGCACCCAAAGCAGCGCCCCATAATGGCACCTATAGGGGATTGAGGTGACCCTATATCCTCATATGGGGTGGATTTGGGGTGTCCATATGTTATATAGGGGGGGTGGTGGGATATGGGGTGAGGGGGCCCCAAACAATGAGCGTTATGGGGTCGACACCTACAGCAGCCAAAGCAGCGCCCCATAATGGGACCTATAGGGGATTGGAGTGACCCTATATCCTCATATGGGGTGGCTATGGGGTGTCCATATGTTGTATAGGAGGGTCCTAAACCATTGGATGGGATATGGGGTGAGGGGACCCCAAACAATGAGCGTTATGGGGTTGACACCAATAGAACCCAAAGTATCGCCCCATAATGGCTCCTATAGGAGATTGGGGTGACCCTATATCCTCATATGGAGTGGCTATGGGGTGTCCATATGTTTTATATGGGGGGTCCCAAATCATATGGTGGGTTATGGGTCCTAAACCATTGGTTGGGATATGGGGTGAGGGGACCCAAAACAATGAGCGTTATGGGGTCGACACCTACAGCAGCCAAAGCAGCGCCCCATAATGGGACCTATAGGGGACTGAGGTGACCCTATATCCTCATATGGGGTGGCTATGGGGTGTCCATATGTTGTATAGGGGGGTCCTAAACCATTGGATGGGATATGGGGTGAGGGGACCCCAAACAATGAGCATTATGGGGTTGACACCAATATAACCCAAACTATCGCCCCATAATGGCTCCTATAGGAGATTGGGGTGACCCTATATCCTCATATGGGGGGACTATGGGGTGTCCATATGTTTTATATAGGGGGTCCCAAATCATATGGTGGGATATGGGGTGAGGGGACCCCAAACAATGAGCGTTATGGGGTTGACACCAACAGCACCCAAAGCAGCGCCCCATAATGGGACCTATAGGGGACTGAGGTGACCCTATATCCTCATATGGGGTAGCTATGGGGTGTCCATATGTTGTATAGGGGGGTCCTAAACCATTGGATGGGATATGGGGTGAGGGGACCCCAAACAATGAGCGTTACGGGGTCGACACCTACAGCAGCCAAAGCATCGCCCCATAATGGGACCTATAGGGGATTGAGGTGACCCTATATCCTCATATGGGGTGGCTATGGGGTGTCCATATGTTTTATATGGGGGGTCCCAAATCATATGGTGGGATATGGGATGAGGGGACCCAAAACAATGAGCGTTATGGGGTCGACACCTACAGCACCCAAAGCAGTGCCCCATAATGGGACCTATAGGGGACTGAGGTGACCCTAAATCCTCATATGGGGTGGCTATGGGGTGTCCATATGTTGTACAGGGGGGGTCCCAAATCATATGGTGGGATATGGGGTGAGGGGACCCAAAACAATGAGCGTTATGGGGTCGACACCAACAGCAGCCAAAGCATCGCCCCATAATGGGACCTATAGGGGATTGGAGTGACCCTAAATCCTCATATGGGGTGGCTATGGGGTGTCCATATGTTGTATAGGGGGGTCCTAAACCATTGGGTGGGATATGGGGTGAGGGGACCCCAAACAATGAGCGTTATGGGGTTGATACCAACAGCACCCAAAGCTTCGCCCCATAATGGGACCTATAGGGGACTGAGGTGACCCTAAACCCTCATATGGGGTGGCTATGGGGTGTCCATATGTTGTATAGGGGGGTCCCAAATCATATGGTGGGGTATGGGTCCTAAACTATTGGGTGGGATATGGGGTGACAATGAGCGTTATGGGGTTGACACCAATAGAACCCAAAGTATCGCCCCATAATGGCTCCTATAGGAGATTGGGGTGACCCTATATCCTCATATGGGGTGGCTATGGGGTGTCCATATGTTTTATATGGGGGGTCCCAAATCATATGGTGGGATATGGGATGAGGGGACCCCAAACAATGAGCGTTATGGGGTTGACACCTACAGCAGCCAAAGCATCGCCCCATAATGGGACCTATAGGGGATTGAGGTGACCCTAAACCCTCATATGGGGTAGCTATGGGGTGTCCATATGTTGTATAGGGGGGTCCTAAACCATTGGATGGGACATGGGGTGAGGGGACCCCAAACAATGAGCGTTATGGGGTCGACACCTACAGCACCCAAAGCAGCGCCCCATAATGGGACCTATAGGGGATTGAGGTGACCCTAAATCCTCATATGAGGTGGATTTGGGGTGTCCATATGTTATATAGGGGGGGTGGTGGGATATGGGGTGAGGGGACCCCAAAACAATGAGCGTTATGGGGTCGACACCTACAGCAGCCAAAGCATCGCCCCATAATGGGACCTATAGGGGACTGAGGTGACCCTATATCCCCATATGGGGTGGCTATGGGGTGTCCATATGTTGTATAGGGGGGTCCTAAACCATTGGGTGGGATATGGGGTGAGGGGACCCCAAACAATGAGTGTTATGGGGTTGACACTAATACAACCCAAAGTATCGCCCCATAATGGCTCCTATAGGGGATCGGGGTGACCCTATATCCCCATATGGGGTGGCTATGGGGTGTCCATATGTTGTATAGGGGGGTCCTAAACCATTGGATGGGATATGGGGTGAGGGGACCCCAAACAATGAGCGTTATGGGGTTGACACCAATATAACCCAAAGTATCGCCCCATAATGGCTCCTATAGGAGATTGGGGTGACCCTATATCACCATATGGGGTGGCTATGGGGTGTCCATATGTTTTATATGGGGGGTCCATATGGTGGGGTATGGGTCCTAAACCATTGGGTGGGATATGGGGTGAGGGGACCCCAAACAATGAGCGTTATGGGGTCGACACCTACAGCAGCCAAAGCAGCGCCCCATAATGGGACCTATAGGGGACTGAGGTGACCCTATATCCTCATATGGGGTGGCTATGGGGTGTCCATATGTTGTATAGGGGGGTCCTAAACCATTGGATGGGATATGGGGTGAGGGGACCCCAAACAATGAGCGTTATGGGGTTGACACTAATACAACCCAAAGTATCGCCCCATAATGGCTTATATAGGGGATTGGGGTGACCCTATATCCCCATATGGGGTGGCTATGGGGTGTCCATATGTTGTATAGGGGGGTCCTAAACCATTGGGTGGGATATGGGGTGAGGGGACCCCAAACAATGAGCGTTACGGGGTTGACACCAACAGAACCCAAAGCATCGCCCCATAATGGCTCCTATAGGGGATTGGGGTGACCCTATATCCCCATATGGGGTGGCTATGGGGTGTCCATATGTTGTATAGGGGGGGTCCCAAATCATATGGTGGGGTATGGGTCCTAAACCATTGGGTGGGATATGGGGTGAGGGGACCCCAAACAATGAGCGTTATGGGGTCGACACCAACAGCAGCCAAAGCATCGCCCCATAATGGGACCTATAGGGGATTGAGGTGACCCTAAACCCTCATATTGGGTGGCTATGGGGTGTCCATATGTTGTACAGGGGGGGTCCCAAATCATATGGTGGGGTATGGGATGAGGGGACCCCAAACAATGAGCGTTATGGGATTAACACTAATACAACCCAAAGTATCGCCCCATAATGGCTCCTATAGGGGATCGGGGTGACCCTATATCCTCATATGGGGTGGCTATGGGGTGTCCATATGTTGTATAGGGGGGTCCTAAACCATTGGGTGGGATATGGGGTGAGGGGACCCCAAACAATGAGCGTTATGGGGTCAACACCTACAGCAGCCAAAGCATCGCCCCATAATGGGACCTATAGGGGATTGAGGTGACCCTAAACCCTCATATGGGGTAGCTATGGGGTGTCCATATGTTGTATAGGGGGGTCCTAAACCATTGGGAGGGATATGGGGTGAGGGGACCCCAAACAATGAGCGTTACGGGGTTGACACCAATAGAACCCAAAGTATCGCCCCGTAATGGCTCCTATAGGAGATTGGGGTGACCCTATATCCCCATATGGGGTGGATTTGGGGTCCCCCCTTTATACCTGGGGTCCCCGACTGCGCGGTGGCGATGGCTCGACGCAGCGTGGGGACGATGTGACGCACGGCGCGAACCGAGACGCACATCTTACATAGGGTCCTAAATAGGGACAGCTGGTCGATGTCCTGCAGAGCTCCGCGGCCCTATAGGGACATACCCCATATAGGAGTGAAACGACCCCCTAAACCCCATTGAAATGGGGATATGGGGTCGTAAATCACACTGTTGACCCTACAGACCTTAAACCCCATAAATACGGGGATACGGGGTCGTAAATCCCTTTGTTCACCCTACAGACCTTAAAACCCATAAATATGGGGATATGGGGTCGTAAATCCCATAGTTGACCCTACAAACCTTCTACAATGTGGCGGCCGCCCCACTGATATAGGAACATCCCCCTATATGAGTGATAACAACCCCATAAATATGGGATATGGGGCCGTAAATCCCATTGTTGACCCTACAGACCTTAAACCCCATAAATATGGGGATATGGGGCCGTAAATCCCATTGTTGACCCTATAGACCTTAAACCCCATAAATAAGGGATATGGGGTCGTAAATCCCATTGTTGACCCTACAAACCTTCTGCAATGTGGCGGCCGCCCCACTGATATAGGAACGTCCCCTAATAGGAGTGAAAACAACCCAATAAACCCCATAAATATGGGGATATGGGGTCGTAAATCCCATAGCTGACCCTACAGACCTTAAAACCCATAAATACGGGGATATGGGGCCGTAAATCCCTTTGTTGACCCTACAGACCTTAAACCCCATAAATATGGGATATGGGGTCATAAATCCCATTGTTGACCCTACAGACCTTAAACCCCATAAATAAGGGATATGGGGCCGTAAATCCCATAGCTGACCCTACAGACCTTAAACCCCATAAATATGGGGATATTGGGTCGTAAATCCCTTGGGTTCACTCTACAGACCTTAAACCCCATAAATATGGGGATATGGGGTCGTAAATCCCGTTGTTTGACCCTACAGACTTTAAACCCTATAAATATGGGATATGGGGTCGTAAATCCCATAGTTGACCCTACAAACCTTTTGTAACGTGGCGGCCGCCCCACTGATATAGGAACATCCCCCTATGTGAGTGAAAACAACCCAATAAACCCCATAAATATGGGATATGGGGCCGTAAATCCCATTGTTGACCCTACAGACCTTAAACCCCATAAATATGGGATATGGGGTCGTAAATCCCATTGTTCACCCTATAGACCTTCTGCAATGAGGTGGCCACCCCACTGATATATGAACATCCCCCTATATGAGTGATAACAACCCCATAAACCCCATATAAATGGGGATATGGGGCCGTAAATCCCATAGCTGACCCTACAGACCTTAAACCCTATAAATACGGGGATATGGGGCCATAAATCCCATAGCTGACCCTACAGACCTTAAACCCCATAAATATGGGATATGGGGCCGTAAATCCCGTTGTTTGACCCTACAGACCTTAAACCCCGTAAATATGGGGATATGGGATCGTAAATCCCTTTGTTTAACCCTATAGACCTTAAACCCCATAAATATGGGATATGGGGCTGTAAATCCCATTGTTGACCCTACAAACCTTCTGTAAGGTGGCAGCCACCCAATTGATATAGGAATATCCCCCTATATGAGTGATAACAACCCCATAAATATGGGATATGGGGCCGTAAATCCCATTGTTGACCCTACAGACCTTAAACCCCATAAATACGGGGATATGGGGCCGTAAATCCCGTTGTTTGACCCTACAGACCTTAAACCCCATAAATATGGGATATGGGGCCGTAAATCCCATAGCTGACCCTACAAACCTTAAACCCTATAAATATGGGGATATGGGGCCATAAATCCCATAGCTGACCCTACAGACCTTAAACCCCACAAATATGGGGATATGGGGTCGTAAATCCCATTGTTGACCCTACAGACCTTAAACCCCATAAATATGGGGATATGGGGCCATAAATCCCATTGTTGACCCTACAGACCTTAAACCCTATAAATATGGGGATTTATGGGGCCATAAATCCCATAGCTGACCCTACAAACCTTTTGTAACGTGGCGGCCGCCCCACTGATATAGGAACATGCCCTAACAGGAGTGAAAACAACCCAATAAACCCCATAAATATGGGGATATGGGGTCGTAAATCCCATTGTTCACCCTATAGACCTTCTGCAATGAGGTGGCCACGACACTGATATATGAACATCCCCCTATATGAGTGATAACAACCCCATAAACCCCATATAAATGGGGATATGGGGTCGTAAATCCCATAGCTGACCCTACAGACCTTAAACCCTATAAATACGGGGATATGGGGCCATAAATCCCATAGCTGACCCTACAGACCTTAAACCCCATAAATATGGGATATGGGGCCATAAATCCCATAGTTGACCCTACAAACCTTCTGTAACGTGGCGGCCGCCCCACTGATATAGGAACATCCCCTAATAGGAGTGAAAACAACCCAATGAACCCCATAAATATGGGGATATGGGGTCGTAAATCCCATTGTTGACCCTACAGACCTTAAACCCCATAAATATGGGATATGGGGCCATAAATCCCATTGTTGACCCTACAGACCTTAAACCCCATAAATATGTGGATATGGTGTCGTAAATCCCTTTGTTTGACCCTAAAGACCTTAAACCCCATAAATACGGGATATGGGGCCATAAATCCCATAGCTGACCCTACAGACCTTAAACCCCATAAATACGGGGATATGGGGCCGTAAATCCCATAGCTGACCCTACAGACCTTAAACCCCATAAATACGGGGATATGGGGCCATAAATCCCATAGCTGACCCTACAGACCTTAAACCCCATAAATACGAGGATATGGGGCCGTAAATCCCATTGTTGACCCTATAGACCTTAAACCCCATAAATACGGGGATACGGGGCCGTAAATCCCATTGTTGACCCTACAGACCTTAAACCCCATAAATATGGGATATGGGGCCATAAATCCCATAGCTGACCCTACAGACCTTAAACCCCATAAATATGGGATATGGGGCCATAAATCTCATAGTTGACCCTACAAACCTTTTGTAACGTGGCGGCCGCCCCACTGATATAGGAACATCCCCCTATGTGAGTGAAAACAACCCAATAAACCCCATAAATATGGGATATGGGGCCGTAAATCCCATTGTTGACCCTACAGACCTTAAACCCCATAAATATGGGATATGGGGTCGTAAATCCCATTGTTCACCCTATAGACCTTCTGCAATGAGGTGGCCACCCCACTGATATATGAACATCCCCCTATATGAGTGATAACAACCCCATAAACCCCATATAAATGGGGATATGGGGCCGTAAATCCCATAGCTGACCCTACAGACCTTAAACCCTATAAATACGGGGATATGGGGCCATAAATCCCATAGCTGACCCTACAGACCTTAAACCCCATAAATATGGGATATGGGGCCGTAAATCCCGTTGTTTGACCCTACAGACCTTAAACCCCGTAAATATGGGGATATGGGATCGTAAATCCCTTTGTTTAACCCTATAGACCTTAAACCCCATAAATATGGGATATGGGTCCGTAAATCCCATTGTTGACCCTACAGACCTTAAACCCCATAAATATGGGATACGGGGCCATAAATCCCATTGTTGACCCTACAGACCTTAAACCCCATAAATAAGGGATATGGGGCCGTAAATCCCATTGTTGACCCTACAAACCTTCTGCAAGGTGGCGGCCGCCCCACTGATATAGGAACATCCCCCTATATGAGTGATAACAACCCCATAAATATGGGATATGGGGTCATAAATCCCATAGCTGACCCTACAGACCTTAAACCCCATAAATACGGGGATATGGGGCCATAAATCCCATAGCTGACCCCACAAACCTTCTGTATCGTGGCAGCCACCCAACTGATATAGGAACATCCCCCTATATGAGTGATAACAACCCCCTAATCCCCATATAAATGGGGATATGGAGTCGTAAATCCCATAGCTGACCCTACAGACCTTAAACCCCATAAATATGGGGATATTGGGCCATAAATCCCATAGCTGACCCTACAAACCTTCTGTAACGTGGCAGCCGCCCCACTGATATAGGAACGTCCCCTAATAGGAGTGAAAACAACCCCCTAATCCCCATAAAAATGAGGATATGGGGCCATAAATCCCATAGCTGACCCTACAGACCTTAAACCCCATAAATAAGGGATATGGGGCCATAAATCCCATAGCTGACCCCACAAACCTTCTGTATGGTGGCGGCCGCGCCCCCGATGAGCAGCAATGGGGATTCCGCCATCTGCGCGTTCTTCACGGCCGTCACCGCGTTAGTGACACCGGGGCCCGCGGTGACGACGGCGACACCGATGTGACCTGAGGGATGGGAATAGGGTCAGGGATCAATGGGGATCCCATAAGGGTGGGACGACCCCAAAACCCTATATCCTATAGGGAAGAGGATGGTGTTGGCCATTAGATCTACCTTCACTTGGTCCCATTGACCCTAGAGATCCTATATGGGTTTGGGGTCGGGGATAAGATGGGATGAAACCCATGGATGAGAGCTCGACTCAACTGGGATCCCATAAGGGTGGGACGACCCTAAAACCCTATATCCTATAGGGAAGAGGATGGGGTTGGCCATTAGATCTACCTCCCCTTGTCCCATTGACCCTATAGATCCTATATGGGTTTGGGGTGGGAATAAATGGGGAGAAAACCCAAAGTTGGGAGACACGAGGAGGGATCCACTCAATAGGGATCCCATAAGGGTGGGATGACCCTAAAACCCTATATCCTATAGGGACAAGGATGGTGTTGGCCTTGAGTTCTACCTCCACTCGGTCCCATTGACCCTACAGACCCCAAATAGGTTTGGGGTGGGGGATAAGATGGGATGAAACCCATGGATGAGAGCTCGACTCAACTGGGATCCCATAAGTGTGGGACGACCCCAAAACCCCATATCCTATAGGGAAGAGGATGGTGTTGGCCATTAGATCTACCTCCACTCGGTCCCATTGACCCTACAGACCCCAAATTGGTTTGGGGTGGGAATAAATGGGGAGAAAACCCAAAGTTGAGAGACACGAGGAGGGATCCACTCAATAGGGATCCCATAAGGGTGGGACGACCCCAAAACCCTATATCCTATAGGGAAGAGGATGGTGTTGGCCATTAGATCTACCTCCCCTCATCCCATTGACCCTAGAGATCCTATATGGGTTTGGGGTGGGAATAAATGGGGAGAAACCCCTACAAGAAGAGACCACAGAGTGCCCCACACAACCACGACCCCATAAAACAGAGACAACCCCAAATCCTCCATCCCATAGAGAAAAGGATGGTGTTGGCCATGAGCTCTACCTCCACTCGTCCCATTGACCCTAGAGATCCTATAAGGGTTTGGGGTGGGGGATAAGATGGGATGAAACCCATGGATGAGAGCTCGACTCAACTGGGATCCCATAAGGGTGGGACGACCCCAAAACCCTATATCCTATAGGGAAGAGGATGGTGATGGCCATTAGATCTACCTTCACTCATCCCATTGACCCTAGAGATCCTATATGGGTTTGGGGTGGGAATAAATGGGGAGAAAACCCAAAGTTGGGAGACACGAGGAGGGATCCACTCAATAGGGATCCCATAAGGGTGGGACGACCCCAAAACCCTATATCCTATAGGGAAGAAGATGGTGTTGGCCATTGGATCTACCTCCACTTGGTCCCATTGACCCTACAGACCCCAAATAGGTTTGGGGTGGGGGATAAGATGGGATGAAACCCATGGATGAGAGCTCGACTCAATTGGGATCCCATAAGGGTGGGACGACCCCAAAACCCTATATCCTATAGGGAAGAGAACGGTGTTGGCCATTAGATCTACCTCCACTTGGTCCCATTGACCCTAGAGATCCTATATGGGTTTGGGGTGGGAATAAATGGGGAGAAAACCCAAAGTTGGGAGACACGAGGAGGGATCCACTCAATAGGGATCCCATAAGGGTGGGACGACCCCAAAACCCTATATCCTATAGGGAAGAGGATGGCGTTGGCCATTAGATCTACCTCCACTCATCCCATTGACCCTACAGACCCCAAATAGGTTTGGGGTGGGGGATAAGATGGGATGAAACCAAGGGATGAGAGCTCGACTCAACTGGGATCCCATAAGGGTGGGACGACCCCAAAACCCTAAATCCTATAGGGAAGAGGATGGTGTTGGCCATTGGATCTACCTCCACTTGGTCCCATTGACCCTACAGACCCCAAATAGGTTTGGGGTGGGGGATAAGATGGGATGAAACCCATGGATGAGAGCTCGACTCAACTGGGATCCCATAAGGGTGGGACGACCCCAAAACCCTATATCCTATAGGGAAGAGGATGGTGTTGGCCATTGGATCTACCTCCACTTGGTCCCATTGACCCTAGAGATCCTATATGGGTTTAGGATGGGAATAAATGGGGAGAAAACCCAAAGTTGGGAGACACGAGGACGGATCCACTCAATAGGGATCCCATAAGGATGGGACGACCCCAAAACCCTATATCCTATAGGGACGAGGATGGTGTAGGCCATTAGATCTACCTCCACTTGGTCCCATTGACCCTACAGACCCCAAATTGGTTTGGGGTGGGAATAAATGGGGAGAAACCCATAAAAACCCCATAAAACAGAGACAACCCCAAATCCTCCATCCCATAGAGGATTGTGTTCTACCTCTCCTCGTCCCATTGACCCTACAGACCCCAAATTGGTTTGGGGTGGGGGATAAGATGGGATGAAACCCATGGATGAGAGCTCGACTCAACTGGGATCCCATAAGGGTGGGACGACCCCAAAACCCTATATCCTATAGGGAAGAGGATGGTGTTGGCCATTGGATCTACCTCCACTCATCCTATTAACCCTAGAGATCCTATATGGGTTTAGGGTGGGAATAAATGGGGAGAAAACCCAAAGTTGAGAGACACGAGGAGGGATCCACTCAATAGGGATCCCATAAGGGTGGGACGACCCCAAAACCCTATATCCTATAGGGAAGAGGATGGTGTTGGCCATTAGATCTACCTCCACTTGGTCCCATTGACCCTAGAGATCCTATATGGGTTTGGGGTGGGAATAAATGGGGAGAAAACCCAAAGTTGAGAGACACGAGGAGGGATCCACTCAATAGGGATCCCATAAGGGTGGGACGACCCCAAAAACCCTATATCCTATAGGGAAGAGGATGGTGTTGCCATGAGATCTACCTCCCCTCGTCCCATTGACCCTAGAGATCCTATGTGGGTTTAGGATGGGAATAAATGGGGAGAAACCCCAAAGTTGAGAGACACGAGGAGGGATCCACTCAATAGGGATCCCATAAGGGTGGGACGACCCCAAAACCCTATATCCTATAGGGAAGAGGATGGTGTTGGCCATTAGCCCTACAGATCTAGACTATAGGGTTAACCATGAGCTCTACCATCCCCTATAGGTTCCTACAGCCCCACTCTGCCCCTATAGCCCCCACTCTGCCCCCTATATCCCCCACTCTGCCCCCTATAGCCCCCACTCTGCCCCCTATAGCCCCCATTCTGCCCCCTATAGCCCCTACTCTGCCCCTTAGCCCCCTATAGCCCCCACTCCGCCCCCTATAGCCCCCACTCTGCCCCTATAGCCCCCACTCCGCCCCTATACCCCCCACTCCGCCCCTATACCCCCCACTCTGCCCCCTATAGCCCCCATTCCCCCCCTATACCCCATTCCCCCCCTATATCCCCCACTCTGCCCCCTATATCCCCCATTCCCCCCCTATATCCCCCATTCCCCCCCTATATCCCCCACTCCACCCCGTATAGCCCCCACTCTGCCCCCTATAGCCCCCACTCTACCCCCTATAGCCCCCACTCTGCCCCTATACCCCCCACTCTACCCCCTATACCCCCCACTCTACTCCCTATAGCCCCCTTTCTGCCCCCTATAGCCCCCTATAGCCCCCATTCTGCCCCCTATACCCCCCACTCTGCCCCCTATAGCCCCCACTCTGCCCCTATATCCCCTATTCCGCCCCCTATCCCCCCCCCCTCTGCCCCCTATACCCTCCATTCCCCCCCTATACCCCCATTCCCCCCCTATATCCCCCACTCTGCCCCCTATAGCCCCCACTCTGCCCCCTACAACCCCCACTCCACCCCCTATAGCCCCCACTCTGCCCCTATACCCCCCATTCCCCCCCTATAGCCCCCACGCCACCCCCTATACCCCCCATTCCCCCCCTATTCCCCCCACTCTACCCCCTATACCTCCCACTCTGCCCCTATACCCCCCATTCCCCCCCTATAGCCCCCACTCCACCCCCTATACCCCCCACTCTACCCCCTATACCCCCCATTCCCCCCCTATATCCCCCACTCCACCCCCTATACCCCCCATTCCCCCCCTATATCCCCCACTCCACCCTCTATACTCCCCATTCCCCCCCTATATCCCCCACTCTGCCCCCTATAGCCCCCACTCTTCCCCTATACCCCGCACGCTACCCCCTATAACCCCCACTCTGCCCCCTATAGCCCCCACTCTGCCCCCTATACCCCCCACTCTGCCCCTATAGCCCCCATTCTGCCCCCTATAGCCTCCACTCCGCCCCTATAGCCCCCACTCTGCCCCCTATAGCCCCCACTCTGCCCCCTATAGCCCCCACTCTACCCCCTATATCCCCCATTCCCCCCCTATACCCCCCATTCTGCCCCCTATAGCCCCTTATATCCCCCATTCCCCCCCTATACCCTCCATTCCCCCCCTATACCGCCATTCCCCCCCTATACCCCCACTCATCCCCCTATATCCCCCACTCTGCCCCCTATAGCCCCCATTCCCCCCCTATACCCCGATTCCCCCCCTATATCCCCCATTCCCCCCCTATACCCCCATTCCCCCCCTATATCCCCCACTCTGCCCCCTATATTCCCCAGTCTACCCCCTATACCCCCTACTCTGCCCCCTATACGCCCCACTCTGCCCCTATAGCCCCCACTCTGCCCCCTATAGCCCCTATATCCCCCATTCTGCCCCCTATATCCCACTCTACCCCCTATACCCTCCATTCCCCCCCTATATCCCCCACTCTGCCCCCTATAGCCCCCACTCTGCCCCTATACCCCCCACTCTGCCCCCTATAGACCCCACTCTGCCCACTATATCCCCCACTCTGCCCCTATAGCCCCCACTCTGCCCCCTATACCCCCCACTCCGCCCCCTATACCCCCACTCTGCCCCCTATAGCCCCCACTCCACCCACTATAGCCCCCACTCTGCCCCCTATAGCCCCCACTCCGCCCCCTATAGCCCCCCATTCTGCCCCCCATACCCCCCACTCTACCCCGTATACCCCCCACTCATCCCCCTATACCCCGCACTCCGCCCCTATATCCCCCACTCTTCCCCTATAGCCCCCACTCTGCCCCTATATCCCCCATTCTGCCCCCTATATCCCACTCTACCCCCTATACCCTCCATTCCCCCCCTATATCCCCCACTCTGCCCCCTATAACCCCCACTCTGCCCCCCTATATCCCCCACTCTACCCCCTATACCCCCCATTCCCCCCCTCTACCCCCCATTCCCCCCCTATACCCCCCACTCCGCCCCTATATCCCCCATTCTGCCCCTATATCCCCCATTCCCCCATTCCCCCCCTATATCCCCCATTCCCCCCCTATACCCCCACTCTGCCCCCTATAGCCCCATATAGCCCCCACTCTGCCCCCTATAGCCCCCATTCCCCCCCTATATCCCCCACTCTGCCCCCTATACCCCCCATTCCCCCCCTATACCCCCCATTGCCCCCCTATACCCCCCATTCCCCCCCTATATCCCCCATTCCCCCCCTATATCCCCCACTCTGCCCCCTATAGCCCCCACTCTGCCCCCTATACCCCCGATTCCCCCCCTATACCCCCATTCTGCCCCCTATACCCCCCATTCTGCCCCCTATATCCCCCTATACCCCCCATTCCCCCCCTATACCCCCTATTCCCCCCCTATACCACCATTCCCCCCCTATAGCCTTCATTCTACCCCTATAGCCCCCTATAGCCCCCATTCTGCCCCCTATAGCCCCCTATACCCCCCTATACCTGATAACCTGGACACGGCGTCGGCAGCGAACACGGCCGTGGCCTCGTGCCGCGTGTCCACCACGCGGATCCCGACCTTCTCGGCGGCCACTAAAATGGGGGAGATGTGACCCCCCGCCAGCGCGAACACGACCCCGACCCCGTGGGACCTCAGGACCTCGGCCACCAACTCGCCCCCATGGCGGGGGCTCCTGGGGTCAACCTGGGGGGGGGGGGAGAGAGAAAATGAGGGGGGGTGCAATGGGAGAGATGGGTTATAGGGTGGGGGGTGGTTGGGGTCTATAGGGATAGAGAAGGGGGGTTGAATGGGATAGATGGGGTTATAGGGTGGGGACTATAGGGGGCAGAGTGGGGGTATAGGGGGCAGAGTGGGGGCTATAGGGGGCTGAATGGGGGGTATAGGGGGCAGAGTGGGGGCTATAGGGGCAGAGTGGGGGGTATAGGGGGCAGAATGGGGGCTATATGGGGCAGAATGGGGGATATAGGGGGCAGAGTGGGGGCTATAGAGGGTAGGGGGGGGCTATAGGGGCAGAGTGGGGGCTATAGGGGGTAGAGTGGGGGCTATAGGGGGCAGAGTAGGGGCTATAGGGGGTGGAGTGGGGGCTATAGGGGGCTGAATGGGGGATATAGGGGGCAGAGTGGGGGCTATAGGGGCAGAATGGGGGCTATAGGGGGTAGAGTGGGGGCTATAGGGGGTAGAGTGGGGAATATAGGGGGCAGAGTGGGGGCTATAGGGGGCGGAGTGGGGGCTATAGGGGGCGGAGTGGGGGCTATAGGGGGCAGAATGGGGGCTATAGAGGGTAGAGGGGGGGCTATAGGGGGCAGAATGGGGGGCTATAGGGGGCAGAGTGGGGGCTATAGGGGGCAGAGTGGGGGGTATAGGGGCAGAGGGGGGGCTATAGGGGGCAGAATGGGGGCTATAGGGGCAGAGGGGGGGCTATAGAGGGTAGAGGGGGGGCTATAGGGGGCAGAGTGGGGGGTATAGGGGCAGAGTGGGGGCTATAGGGGGTAGAGTGGGGGATATAGGGGCAGAGTGGGGGGTATAGGGGCAGAGTGGGGGGTATAGGGGGCAGAGTGGGGGGTATAGGGGCAGAGTGGGGGATATAGGGGGCAGAATGGGGGATATAGGGGCAGAGTGGGGGCTATATGGGGCAGAGTGGGGGGTATAGGGGGCAGAGTGGGGGCTATAGGGGCAGAGTGGGGGGTATAGGGGCAGAGTGGGGGGTATAGGGGGCAGAGTGGGGGGTATAGGGGGCAGAGTGGGGGCTATAGGGGCAGAGTGGGGGTATAGGGGGCAGAGTGGGGGATATAGGGGGCAGAGTGGGGGCTATAGGGGGCTGAATGGGGGCTATAGGGGGCAGAGTGGGGGGTATAGGGGGCAGAGTGGGGGTTATAGGGGTAGAGTGGGGGCTATAGGGGGCTGAATGGGAGATATAGGGGGCAGAGTGGGGGGTATAGGGGGCAGAGTGGGGGCTATAGGGGCAGAGTGGGGGCTATAGGGGCAGAGTGGGGGCTATAGGGGGCAGAGTGGGGGATATAGGGGGCAGAGTGGGGGGTATAGGGGGCTGAGTGGGGGGTATAGGGGGCAGAGTGGGGGATATAGGGGGCAGAATGGGGGCTATAGGGGGCTGAATGGGGGGTATAGGGGGCTGAATGGGGGGTATAGGGGGCAGAGTGGGGGATATAGGGGGCAGAATGGGGGCTATAGAGGGTAGAGGGGGGGCTATAGGGGGCAGAGTGGGGGTTATAGGGGGTTGGGTATTTAGGGTGGGGGATAAATGGGGAGGGGTCTATAGGGATAGAGAAGGGGGTTTTATGGGATAGATGGGGTTATAGGGTGGGGGATAAATGGGGAGGGGTCTATAGGGATAGAGAAGGGTGTCCAATGGGATAGATGGGGTTATAGGGTGGGGGGATGTTGGGGTCTATAGGGATAGAGAAGGGGGTTTATGGGATAGTTGGGGTTATAGGGTGGGGGATAAATGGGGAGGGGTCTATAGAGATAGAGAAGGGGGGTTGAATGGGATCGATGGGGTTATAGGGTGGGGGGTGTTTGGGGTCTATAAGGATAGAGAATGGGGGTGGAATGGGATAGATGGGGTTATAGGGTGGGGGGTAAATGGGGAGGGGTCTATAGGGATAGAGGAGGGGGGTCCAATGGGATAGATGGGGTTATAGGGTGGGGGGGTTGTTGGGTTTTTAGGGTGGGGGGTTGTTGGGGTCTATAGGGATAGAGAAGGGGGGTTTATGGGATAGATGGGGTTATAGGGTGGGGGATAAATGGGGAGGGGTCTATAGGGATAGAAGGGGGGTCGAATTGGATAGATAGGGTTATAGGGTGGGGGGTGGTTGGCTTTTAGGGTGGGGGGGTTATAGGGGAGGGGTCTGTAGGGATAGAGAAGGGGGGTCCAATGGGAGAGATGGGGTTATAGGGTGGGGGGTGGTTGGGTTTTTAGGGTGGGGGGTCTTTGGGGAGGGGTCTCAAGGGATAGAGAAGGGGGGTTGAATGGGATAGATGGGTTTTAGGGTGGGGGGTTGTAGGGTTATTAGGGTGGGGGGTGGTTGGGGAGGGGTCTATAGGGATAGAGAAGAGGGGTCCAATGGGATAGATGGGGTTATGGGGAGGGATAAATGGGGAGGGGTCTATAGGGATAGAGATAGGGGGGTTTAATGGGATAGATGGGTTATAGGGTGGGGGGTCGTTGGGGTCTATAGGGATAGAGAAGGGGGGTTTATGGGATAGATGGGGTTATAGGGTGGGGGGTCGTTGGTCTATAGGGATAGAGAAGGGGGGTTTATGGGGTAGATGGGTTATAGGGTGGGGGGTGGTTGGGGTCTATAGGGATAGAGAAGGGGGGTTTTATGGGATAGATGGGGTTATAGGGTGGGAGATAAATGGGGAGGGGTCTATAGGGATAGAGAAGGGGGGTTTTATGGGATAGATGGGGTTATAGGGTGGGGGGTGGTTGGTCTATAGGGATAGAGAAGGGGGGATTAATGTGATAGATGGGGTTATAGGGGGTGGGGGGTCGTTGGGGAGGGGTCTATAGGGATAGAGAAGGGGGGTTTATGGGATAGATGGGGTTATGGGGTGGGGGGTTTTTGGGGTCTATAGGGATAGAGAAGGGGGGTTTATGGGATAGATGGGGTTATAGGGTGGGGGGTCGTTGGGGTCTATAGGGATAGAGAAGGGGGGTTTATGGGATAGATGGGGTTATAGGGTGGGGGGTCGTTGGTCTATAGGGATAGAGAAGGGGGGTTTATGGGGTAGATGGGTTATAGGCTGGGGGGTGGTTGGGGTCTATAGGGATAGAGAAGGGGGGGTTATGGGGTAAGGGGGGTTTATGGGGTAGATGGGGTTATAGGGTGGGGGGTCTTTTAATCCCACCTTATGGAAGAGCTGGTAGATGAGGCCCAAGTGATGGGCTGCCCCCAATAGGGCCGAGGTCAGCACCAACAATAGGACGGCGAGTATAGAGCCAACGGTGGGGAGGAGATCCATGGGGATCTATGGGGCAGAAAGGGATGGGGACAAACACTATGGGGCGCCATAGGGAACAATGGGAGATGGGGGGCACCTAATGGGGATGGACCCCAATGGGGCACCCTATAGCCCCATAGGGAACCCATATGGGATATGGGGGGACCTAGAGGGGATGGGACCCCAATGGGGCACCCTACAAGTCAATAGGGAACCCCTATGGGATGTGGGGGCACCTAATGGGGTCGGGACCCCAAAGGGATGGGGACAAACCCTATGGGTCTCCATAGGGAACAATGGGAGATGGGGTGGCACCTAATGGGGTCGGGACCCCAAAGGGGCACCCTACGGCCCCATAGGGAACCCCATTGAGATATGGGGGGACCTAAAGGGGATGGGACCCCAAATGGGCACCCTATAGCCCCATAGGGAACCCTTATGAGATGTGGGGGCACCTAATGGGGTCGGGACCCCAATGGGGCACCCTACAAGACAATAAAGAACCCCTATGAGATATGGGGGCACCTAATGGGGTCAGGACCCCAAAGGGGCACCCTACAAGTCAACAGGGAACCCCTATGAGATATGGGGGCACCTAATGGGGTTGGGACCCCAATGGGGCACCCTACAAGTCAATAGGGAACCCCTATGGGATGTGGGGGCACCTAATGGGGTCGGGACCCCAAAGGGACACCCTATAGCCCCATAGGGAACCCCTATGAGATATGGGGGCACCTAATGGGGTCGGGACCCCAATGGGCACCCTACAAGTCAATAGGGAACCCCTATGGGATGGGGGGAACCTAATGGGGTTGGGACCCCAAAAGGGACACCCTACGGCCCTATAGGAAACCCCATTGAGATGTGGGGGCACCTAATGGGGTCAAGACCCCAAATGGGCACCCAAGAGCCCCATAGGGAACCCCTATGAGATATGGGGGCACCGAATGGGGTCGAGACCCCAAATGGGCAACCAACAGCCCCATATGGAACCCATATGAAATATGGGGGAACCTAATGGGGTTGGGACCCCAAAGGGGCACCCTACAGCCCCATAGGGAACCCCTATGGGATGTGGGGGGAACCTAATGGGGTCAGGACCCCAAAGGGGCACCCTACGGCCCTATAGGAAACCCCATTGAGATATGGGGGCACCTAATGGGGTCAAGACCCCAATGGGACACCCTATAGCCCCATAGGGAAACCCTATGAGATGTGGGGGCACCTAATGGGGTCGGGACCCCAATGGGGCACCCTAGAAGTCAATAGGGAACCCCTATGAGATATGGGGGAACCTAATGGGGTCGAGACCCCAAAGGAGCACCCTATAGCCCCATAGGGAACCCCTATGAGATATGGGGGCACCTAATGGGGATGGGACCCCAAATGGGCACCCTATAGCCCCATAGGGAACCCCATTGAGATGTGGGGGCACCTAATGGGGTCGAGACCCCAAAGGAGCACCCTATAGCCCCATAGGGAACCCCATTGAGATATGGGGGAACCTAATGGGGCCGGTACCCCAATGGGACACCCTACGGCCCTATAGGAAACCCTATTGAGATGTGGGGGCACCTAATGGGGTCGAGACCCCAAAGGGGCACCCATGAGCCCCATAGGGAACCCCTATGAGATGGGGTGGCACCTAATGGGGTCGAGACCCCAAAGGGACACCCTACGGCCCTATAGGAAACCCCATTGAGATGTGGGGGGACCTAAAGGGGATGGGACCCCAAAGTGGCACCCTATACCACCATAGGGAACCCCATTGAGATATGGGGGCACCTAATGGGGTCGGGACCCCAAAGGGATGGGGACAAACCCTATGGGGCGCCATAGGGAACAATGGGATATGGGGGCACCTAATGGGGATGGGACCCTAATGGGGCACCCTACAAGTCAATAGGGAACTCCTATGGGATGTGGGGGCACCTAAAGGGGATGGGACCCCAAAGGGACACCCTATACCACCATAGGGAACCCCTATGAGATATGGGGGAACCTAATGGGGTCGGGACCCCAAAGGGACACCCTACAAGTCAATAGGGAACCCCTATGGGATATGGGGGCACCTAATGGGGATGGAACCCCAAAGGGGCACCCTATAGCCCCATAGGGAACCCCTATGGGATATGGGGGCACCTAATGGGGTCAGGACCCCAAATGGGCACCCTATAGCCCCATAGGGAACCCCTATGGGATATGGGGGCACCTAATGGGGCCAGGACCCCAAATGGGCACCCTATAGCCCCATAGGGAACCCCTATGGGATATGGGGGCACCTAATGGGGTCGAGACCCCAAAGGAGCACCCTATAGCCCCATAGGGAACCCATACAGGATATGGTGCCTTAATTAAAGCCACGTTTAATTAAGCCCCCGAGTTCATTTGCATAATGACACCCTAACGATGGCGTCTCCCGGATGAGGTGGGGATGGATAATAACCCCCCCCCCCCACCCCCCCCGGCCCTATATGAGCCCTAAGGGAAGGGATGGGATGGGCATATAGGGCCATGGAATGTCCCCCCCCCCATATAGGGCCATGGAATGTCCCCCCCCCCCATATAGGGCCATGGAATGTCCCCCCCCCCCCCCCATATAGGGCCAAAGAATGTCCCCCCCCCCATATAGGGCCATGGAATGTCCCCCCCCCCCCATTTAGGGCCATAGAATGTCCCCCACCCCCCAATTAAGGCCATAGAATGTCAATGGGGGGGGGACATTAAGGGGTTATTATGTCCCCCCCCCCCCATTTAGGGCCATAGAATGTCCCCCCCCCCCCATTTAGGGCCATAGAATGTCAATGGGGGGGTGACATTAAGGGGTTATTATGTCCCCCCCCCCATTTAGGGCCATAGGATGTCAATGGGGGGGTGATATTAAGGGGTTATTATGTCCCCCCCCCCCATTTAGGGCCATGGAATGTCCCCCCCCCCATATAGGGCCATGGAATGTCCCCCCCCCCCCATTTAGGGCCATAGAATGTCAATGGGGGGGGGAGATTAAGGGGTTATTATGTGTCCCCCCCCCCCCCATTTAGGGCCATAGAATGTCCCCCCCCCCCCATTTAGGGCCATAGAATGTCAATGGGGGGGGGGACATTAAGGGGTTATTATGTCCCCCCCCCCAATTTAGGGCCATAGAATGTCCCCCCCCCCCCATTTAGGGCCATAGAATGTCCCCCCCCCCCCATTTAGGGCCATAGAATGTCCCCCCCCCCCCCATTTAGGGCCATAGAATGTCAATGGGGGGGGGACATTAAGGGGTTATTATGTCCCCCCCCCCCCCCATTTAGGGCCATAGAATGTCAATGGGGGGGGGGACATTAAGGGGTTATTATGTCCCCCCCCCCATTTAGGGCCATAGAATGTCAATAGGGGGGGGGACATTAAGGGGTTATTATGTCCCCCCCCCCCCATATAGGGCCATAGAATGTCAATGGGGGGGGGGACATTAAGGGGTTATTATGTCCCCCCCCCCATTTAGGGCCATAGAATGTCAATGGGGGGGGGACATTAAGGGGTTATTATGTCCCCCCCCCCCCATTTAGGGCCATAGAATGTCAATGGGGGGGGTGACATTAAGGGGTTATTATGTCCCCCCCCCCATTTATGGCCATAGAATGTCAATGGGGGGGGGACATTAAGGGGTTATTATGTCCCCCCCCCCCCCATTTAGGGCCATAGAATGTCAATGGGGGGGGACATTAAGGGGTTATTATGTCCCCCCCCCCATTTAGGGCCATAGAATGTCCCCCCCCCCCATTTAGGGCCATAGAATGTCAATGGGGGGGGACATTAAGGGGTTATTATGTCCCCCCCCCCATTTAGGGCCATAGAATGTCCCCCCCCCCCATTTAGGGCCATAGAATGTCCCCCCCCCCCCATTTAGGGCCATAGAATATCAATGGGGGGGGGGACATTAAGGGGTTATTATGTCCCCCCCCCCCCAAATTTAGGGCCATAGAATGTCAATGGGGGGGGACATTAAGGGGGTTATTATGTCCCCCCCCCATTTAGGGCCATAGAATGTCAATGGGGGGGGGACATTAAGGGGTTATTATGTCCCCCCCCCCATTTAGGGCCATAGAATGTCAATGGGGGGGGGACATTAAGGGGTTATTATGTCCCCCCCCCCATTTAGGGCCATAGAATGTCAATGGGGGGGGACATTAAGGGGTTATTATGTCCCCCCCCCATTTAGGGCCATAGAATGTCAATGGGGGGGGGACATTAAGGGGTTATTATGTCCCCCCCATTTAGGGCCATTTACCTGCTGGGTGACAATAAGGTGACAATCAATGGGGACAATCTGGTCCTGTAGGGAATTGGGGGGGGGGGTTTATTGACCCCATTCATCCCATGTCACCCCCCGCCAGCCCCACACCCCCCATAACCCACCCTATAACCCCATATCCCCCCCATATCCCCCATAACCCACCCTAAACCCCCATATCCCCCATAACCCCCCTATAACCCCCATATCCCCCATAACCCACCCTATAACCCCCATATCCCCCATAACCCACCCTATAACCCCCATATCCCCCATAACCCACCCTATAACCCCCATATCCCCCATAACCCACCCTATAACCCCCATATCTCCCCCATATCCCCATATAACCTCCCCCCCAGCCCCATAACCCCCCATATCCCATATAACCCCCCCATATAACCCCCCCATCCCCATACCCCCATATCCCACCCTATAACTCCCATATCCCCCACATATTCCTCATATAACCCCCCCCCCCAGCCCCAAAACCCCCCATATCCCATATAACCCCCCCATATCCCCCATATAACCCCCCCACAGCCCATACCCCCCATATCCCACCCTATAACCCCCATATCCCCCATATCCCCATAACCCACCCTATAACCCCATATCCCCCCCATATCCCCCATATAACCTCCCCCCCAGCCCATAACCCCCCATATCCCCATATAACCCCCCCATATCCCCCCCATATCCCCCATATAACCCCCCCCATATCCCATATAACCCCCCCATATCCCCCCCATATCCCCTCCATATCCCCCATATCCCACCCTATAACCCCCATATCCCCCCCATATCCCCCATATAACCCCCCCCAGCCCCATAACCCCCATATCCCATATAACCCCCCCATATAACCCCCATATAACCCCCCCCAGCCCCATAACCCCCCATATCCATATAACCCCCCCATATCCCCCATATAACCCCCCCCCAGCCCCATACCCCCCATATCCCACCCTATAACCCCCATATCCCCCCCATATCCCCCATATCCCACCCTATAACCCCCATATCCCCCACATATCCCCCAGATAACCCCCCCCCAGCCCCATAACCCCCATATCCCATATAACCCCCCCATATAACCCCCATATAACCCCCCCCCAGCCCCATACCCCCCATATCCCACCCTATAACCCCCATATCCCCCTCATATCCCCCATAACCCACCCTATAACCCCCATATCCCCCCCATATCCCCCATATAACACCCTATAACCCCCATATCCCCCCCATACCCCCCATATCCCACCCTATAACCCCCATATCCCCCACATATCCCCCATATAACCCCCCCCCAGCCCCATAACCTCCCATATCCCATATAACCCCCCATATCCCCCATATAACCCCTACCAGCCCATAACCCCCCATATCCCATATAACCCCCCCATATCCCCCATATAACCCCCCCCCCAGCCCCATACCCCCCATAACCCACCCTATAACCCCCATATCCCCCCCATATCCCCCATAACCCACCCTATAACCCCCATATCCCCCCATATCCCCCATAACCCACCTTATAACCCCCAAATCCCCCATAACCCACCCTATAACCCCATATCCCCCATATAACCCCCCCCAGCCCCATAACTCCCCATATCCCATATAACCCCCCCATATAACCCCCATATAACCCCCCCCCAGCCCCATACCCCCCATATCCCACCCTATAACCCCCATATCCCCCCCATATCCCCCATATCCCACCCTATAACCCCCATATCCCCCCCATATCCCCCATAACCCACCCTATAACCCCCATATCCCCCCTCCATATCTCCCATATAACCCCCCCCCAGCCCCATAACCTCCCATATCCCATATAACCCCCCCATATAACCCCCATATAACCCCCCCCAGCCCCATAACCCCCCCATATCCCACCCTATAACCCCCATATTCCCCCCATATCCCCCATATCCCACCCTATAACCCCCATATCCCCCCCATATCCCCCATATCCCACCCTATAACCCCGATATCCCCCATATAACCCCCCCCAGCCCCATAACCCCCCATATCCCATATAACCCCCATATCCCCCCCTATATCCCATATCAAACCCCCCCCCCCCCCCAACCAACCTCGCTGCCACCAGCGGCCACTTCCGGGTACACAAGCCCCGCCCACACCTGGAAGCCACGCCCACAAACCTGAGGCCACGCCCACACCTGGATAAGCCCCGCCCACACGTGGGGGGGGGTCACCCCTCCACACCAGCACCTTACTTCCGGGAAGATGGCGGAACAGCCGGGATCACGTGATGGACACTTCCGCATCCGGCTCACGCCCCCCACCCCCGCCGTCACGTGATAGGGCATCCCTGAAGCTGATTGGTGGATAAGGAAGGGGTGAGGGAAAGTGGGCGGGGCCTATAGGGGGCGTGGCCAAGTAGAAGGGGGCGTGGCCAAGAGGGAGGGGCGTGGCTATGGCCTGTCAATCAACCGCATATAGGGGGTCTATAGGGGTTTCCTATGGGGGTTTCCTATGGGGCTCTATATGGGGCTGGTCTCCCATAGGGTCTCATATAGGGTCTTATATGGGGCGAGGGTCTCCTATAGGGTCTGCTATTGAGGGGGGGGGTTCATTTGGGGTCTCATATGGGGAGGGGTCTCCTATGGGGTTCTATATGGGGCTGGTCTCCTATGGGGTCTCATATAGGGTCTTATATGGGGCGAGGGTCTCCTATAGGGTGTCATATGGGGTTTTATATGGGTCTGGTCTCCTATGGGGTCCCATATAGGGTCTTATATGGGGCGAGGGTCTCCTATAGGGTGTCATATGGGGTCTCCTATTGATGGGGGGGGTTCATTTGGGGGTCTCCTATGGGAGTCTATGGGGGGGATCTCCTATAGGAGTCTATATGGGGGGGTCTCCTATAGGATTCTATGGGGGGGGATCTCCTATAGGAGTCTATGGGGGGGGTCTCCTATAGGAGTCTATGGGGGGGGTCTCCTATGGGAGTCTATGGGGGGGGTCTCCTATAGGAGTCTATGGGGGGGGGTCTCCTATAGGAGTCTATGGGGGGGTCTCCTATAAAAGTCTATGGGGGGGGGGGTCTCCTATAGGAGTCTATGGGGGGGGTCTCCTATAGGAGTCCATGGGGGGGGGTCTCCTATAGTAGTCTATGGGGGGGGGATCTCCTATAGTAGTCTATGGGGGGGGTCTCCTATGGGAGTCTATGGGGGGGGTCTCCTATCGGAGTCTATGGTGGGGGGGTCTCCTATAACAGTCAATGGGGGGGATCTCCTGTAGGAGTCTATGGGGGGGGGGCTCTTATAGGAGTCTATGGGGGGGGTTCTCCTATAGGAGTCTATGGGGGGGGGGTCTCCTATAGGAGTCTATGGGGGGGGGTCTCCTATAGGAGTCTATGGGGGGGGGTCTCCTATAGGAGTCTATGGGGGGGGGGTCTCCTATGGGAGTCTATGGGGGGGGTCTCCAATGGGAGTCTATGGGGGGGGATCTCCTATAGGAGTCTATGGGGGGGGGGGGGTCTCCTATAGGAGTCTATGGGGGGGGTCTCCTATAGGAGTCTATGGGGGGGTCTCCTATAGGAGTCTATGGGGGGGGGTCTCCTATGGGAGTCTATGGGGGGGGGGATCTCCTATGGGAGTCTATGGGGGGGGGTCTCCTATAGGAGTCTATGGGGGGGGATCTCCTATAGGAGTCTATGGGGGGGTCTCCTATAGGAGTCTATGGGGGGGTCTCCTATGGGAGTCTATGGGGGGG